>NC_049208.1:29273786-29573786 GCF_013347855.1 Anguilla anguilla
CAGCAGATTCCTGTGAGTGGATCGGGGGAGGCGGGGGGGGGGGGGGGGGAGAGATCCAGTTGATTCCTGGGAGTGGGCCTGGAAAGAAAGGAGTCTGAGAATGGTGGAGAGGAGAAGAGAGCATGGATGGGTAGAAATTCAGATTTGGCAGGAGTGATTGAAAACAAAATCTAGATCCTTCTTTGTGCTGACAGTGATGTAATGAGTCTGAAACTCACTCTTTTCAGCTGCAAGACTGAGGTCTGTTGCCTTTAGATCAGTGGTGTCCCCTGATCAGTGTATATTCAGTAACTTCTATTCTGCTTTTGCATAGCGCAGTTGCTGCTGCTCCTTAAAACTTCTCACTTGGTTCTCATCCGTTAAAGCTCTTGTAAATGACGCTGTCACAACAAGATGACAGCTTCTCACTCTGGTTCTGATTGTCTCCCCCCGGTGGCCATGTCGTGCAGGTGCAGCTTAACACAGGCCAGCTACAGTACATCCGTCTGGCCCAGCCCGTCTCTGGCACACAGGTCGTTCAAGGACAGATCCAGACCCTCGCCACCAACGCGCAGCAGGTAACGCCGAACGTGACGCCTCGGTGCCCTGAGACTGTTTTTACACAACTGTGCTCCCGGTGCTTGGATAAGCGTGTCAGTGTTTCTTCAGTGCTGAGTTTTGCATACCCTGCCCTCAGCCTTTTTGCTGTGTAACCGCCGCGTGGCTTTCCGTCGCGTCAGCGGTTCTGACAGGTCTTCTACCTTTGTGCTTAGATTACGCAGACCGAGGTACAACAAGGACAACAGCAGTTCAATCAGTTCACTGACGGGCAGGTAAGATTTCACGTGCACGCACGCCCTTCGCCTCTGCTTCAGTTTCACTCTTCCTTTCCTTCACCATACCTCTCTTTCTGTCCTTAGTTTTTTATCCATTCTTCCCTCTTCACATTTACCTTTCCGCTGTTGAACAACCTCTTTTCCAGTGGGGCAGTATAAAGCAGCTGGTGTCTCTCAGCAGTAGGACAGTATTTAGCAGCCTGTCTCAATATCTCTCAGCAGTAGTACAATATTTAGCAGCCTGTCTCACTCTCTCTCAGCAGTAGGACCGTATTTAGCAGTTTGACTCTGTGTCCCTCTGTCTCTGCAGCAGGACAGTATTTAGCGGCCTATCTTACTCTCTCCGCAGTAGGACCGTATTTAGCAGTTTGACTCTGTGTCCCTCTGTCTCTGCAGCAGGGCAGTATTTAGCAGCCTATCTTACTCTCTCCGCAGTAGGACCGTATTTAGCAGTTTGACTCCCTCTGGCTCTGCAGCAGGACAGTATTTAGCGGCCTATCTTACTCTCTCCGCAGTAGGACCGTATTTAGCAGTTTGACTCTGTGTCCCTCTCTGTCTCTGCAGCAGTTGTATCAGATCCAGCAGGTGACGATGCCAGCGGGTCAGGAGCTGGCCCAGCCCATGTTTATCCAGTCCACCAGCCAGACGGCCGACGGCCAGGTGACCACACAGGTCAGCGCGGACTGAGGCTCCCGACTCCCCAAGACTGGCACCCACAACGCAATAACTCACTGGTCCAGGGTCCTAGGGACGCCCCAGTCCCACGCCCCCCCTCCGAGCCCCGAGATCCCCTCCCTCGCCCGAGTCACGCCAGCGCAGCTGCCCTCCTGCCCGACATCCGCCCCGTCACCCCAGCCATGCCCACAGTGCACCCTTTTGGTCCATCGAATGCCCGATACAAACCAGCTCATCGGAGTGAGGCCAGCCTCACGCTGCTTATCGTTATCTTTTCTTTCCGCGTCGTCATTTTCTCCGTCCCCCAACGTCTGCGTGTGTGTGTGTGTGTGTGTGTGTGTGCATACGTGCGCGTGCGTGTGTTTGAGTGCATATGCGCATCTCCCCATATGGTATACCGTGCTTCTGTCTTGTGCAGTCCTTCATCAATCCCTCTGGACCAGAAATCAGGAACTCCCCCCCTCAGAACCCCCCGGCCCATGCCCCGCCCACACTTTTACAGCAGGGAGTGGCAGCTCAGTTCTGCAGGGTCCCGCCTTCCCTCTTTTTTGTTAACCCCTTCACTGCGGAAGAGCTCCTCACCCCCTGGTCTGCCCTGGTGTGAGTCGCCTGTAAAATACACTAGGCCTCTTGTGGAACAGAACAAATCCTCTTTTTTAATCATTACATCTTTTGTAAGAATTCATAAATGTAATGTAGAATTTTTCTCTCTCTTTTTTTTGGTATTGGAATATAATTTTCCCCTTGCCCCTCAGTTGGTCTGTCCCTTTTATTTTGTCGTATTATTACAATTCTTATAATTGTTGTTTTGCATGTAGTTAAAACTGCCAGCATGATATGCAATAGATAGGTACAAATATGACTTTTTGTTGTTCTTTTTTGTAAACAAACGATGGTTTGTGAAAAATTCAAATAAAGAGATTAAATTGGTCTGTTTTTTCTGTCATCGATTGTGTGGACACCCTCCTAAAATGCCTGGCCAATTTTGTCTGCGTTTCCGCCTGAATTAAATATGAACCCTCCTGCGCAATTGGCAGTGTGCTTTTGGGTTAATTAGTGCCCACGGGTTATGTATAGCCATCAGAGCTCACATCTATGTTATATCCCCATTGGCTGCAAGTGGGAATGAGAGAGAGAGATATGCTGACACTTATCTGTATACGAGCTAATTGTTCCCCAAAGTCAGGCTGTAGATATTGGCTATTAATTTACCGATGCCCTCACAGGAATTCTGTCTCGTAGGGGTGGCTGGTGACTTATGGAAGCAAGTAAGTTTGGAAGGGGAGGGAGTGAGGGTGGCTTGCATTGGGGGGATACAGAGACTTTACAACAATGTGATTTGGAAATGTGTATCCTTTTGATGGCTGGTGAGTATTGTGAGAGGAACTGCATCGTGTATCATAAACTGGCACACAAGCCCAAGGGAGCGAAGTGGTCTCTAAGATAGAAGTTCCTTAGGTTTGAGTGTAGTTGGGAAATATTATGGTGACCCTTTGAAATGCCATCAGATACTCGATTTTCAAAGGAAATGATTTTTGTGACTGCACATACCCTATACGATGGATTGTTTTGTTTCTAACCTGCCACTTTAAAATAAATTAAAAAGGACAGGGAAAGCTGATAGTGCTGGTTGTCTTGAGTCTTGCCAAATCACACAATCTCAGCATGCTCGGTGTTCTACTGTATATTGAACTTGAGGTACTTGGAATGATGGTCCCAATCTGTCTTGCTTATAATTAAAACATTATTAATTAAGCGGTAATTATCGTAAAATGCTGTCTGCTTCATTCGTCTGAAAATAAATATTGCCTGCAGTCATTCTGAGGGCTCATAAAAGTCTCCTTTGCAAGTTGTGTGACATTTTAAACAGTGGAAGCTAATTTACGATGCCTAAACCGCCTTTCAGAGTTTGGACTGGGGTTCAGGATTAATGGTCAATTGAAATTGGTGGGAAAATATGCTTCTATGTAAATAATCCGTTTATAATAGAAGAAACTAGATTTCAGAGCTGTCTGGAATTTGGTGTGCATAGCCTACGTAAATATATTGTTGGAGGCGTGGGTGAGCCGGAGGGGGGCGGTGTATCGGGCAGAGTCGTGGTGCTCTCTGAAACTATTCATTATTTGCGTTTGTGTGTACTGTGGTAAATAATCAACTCATTATGTAAATCTAGGACTGATCATCCTCCTCGGACGTTATGAACATCTACGGATTGTCATCGGAAATCATTAGAAACTCGCGCCGAGGATAACCTGTTCCCTTTGAAGCATTCAACGTTTCTGAGACACTCGGTGACTCGTTGTTGGATAATGTGACAACCCGCAGACAAAATATGGGAGCTCTAATCTGCCACTAAACGAATTCTTAAACCGCATGTAATCTCTTAGAATTTACTAAATTGCAAGCAAGTTTCAATTTGTGCCCGCATCGAATAAAAATACTTTTGTTTGCTAGCGCAGCCGTTCAGCACAGGGCTCATCGTCCGAAGCGAACAAATATAATATACGTTGTAATATACCAGCCAAACCACGAGGGGGCATATCACCTTTACATTTGCTGGATGTCAAAAGTCATATTGTCACCTTGTTAATTGCCATAGTTTCACCCTCTACGCGTTAGATTTTTTTCTTTGTGGAATTCTGGCGACGCACCTGGTCCAAAATAAACCAGCTGCCTAAGCATGCTTAAATTGTGAAACAAACAGGATTATGAGTTTACTTGTATATTGCCCTGATTAAGAATTCGGTGTTACAGAATTTGAAGGGAAAATGGTGTCACGAGCTGGCCAGCGAGGTCACGGAATTTCAAGATACAGCCTATAACATTCCTTATCCAAACTAAATCTGAAAAGGAAGAAGGAATGTTTTGGAACCGTTATTTCGAGAGAGGCGCGAAACAGATTATGAAACATTTTAATCGTTGCTAATTGTGTGTGTGTGTGTGTGTGAGAGAGAGAGAGAGAGAGAGAGAGAGAGAGGGAGGGGGGGGGGGGGGGTGTGTGTGTCACAGAAAGTATGCTTAGGCCTATCTCCAAATCGCGAATTTGGTAGGAGGCAAAAATATGACGCGGATATTGTTCTGACAACCAAAAAGAACAAAATCCAGCCCTTTTACAGACGATGCTTATATCGACACGTTGTCTTTAATCGACTTAATCGCTGAACAATGATTGCATTAATGAATACGGACTTGGCCTAATAAGGGAAATGCGGGGATTGGAAGAATACTTCTGCGTAATCCATGCATGAATAGGATTGTACAGCGGTATGTTTCTTGGCTACCGCCACTTGTGGGATCAAGGAATCCTTTGAAATATGAATTTGCACTGGCCGCTTTGGCACGACGTTGGAGCTTGTGATGCGGCTGTTCTAGAACACCCGCAGTAAAGAAAACAACAACTATCGGAAAACCCTAACTTTTGAACGTTGTTCGATTAGATTTATTTCTCGTTTGTATAAATTGTAAATATTTTCCTTCATCATTTGCATCGTAGAGTGTTCTGCAGCTTACTGTAACAATCAGATCTAAGCATTTTTTTCATCACTTCTGGAATTTCCTTTTATCGTGGCATAGGCTAGTGTCCTTGTAGAAACCGAATGGTGACTACTTCACTCTGATTGTAAGGTTTAATGAGTGAGGTTTAGGTTTAACTGGGCTGGCTGCTATCAAGCCTGGCTGTGTTCAGTCAGCTGAGTCTGATTATCAATTAAATTTGGTTAATTGGAGTAACTAAGGTGGCAATTACTGTTTCACATGGGTGTTTGATAACTTTTTGCATGAAGTAGCCTAAATTAAATATTAATTTACAATATGTGTTTCATGCTAACTCACTTTCCCTTTGTCTAATATTACAATTTGTCTAAAGATCTGAAACCATTCAGTGAGACAAATATGGGGCGGCACTGTAGTATAATGGGTAAGGAATTGGACTTGTAACCTAAAGGTCACAGGTTTGATTCCCCAGTAGGTGTCTGTCGTTGTACCCTTGAGCAAGGCTCATAACCTGCACTGCTTCAGTATATATCCAGCTGTATAATTGAATATAAATGTAAGTGCTATGTAAAAGGTTGTGTAAGTCACTCTGGATAAGTGCTAAATGCCTGTAATGTAATAGAGGAAATCGGGAAGGGGGAAAATACTTTTTCACGGCATTGTAAATAACAGGGCCTGGTGATGTTGCCCATGAGGGCCTTTCCCTCACGGCTGTCCTGCACTTATAGATCTGTCTCATCCGTGGATACTGCTGTGATGCTACCGCTAAGGACAGGGGGTTTTCTGTCTCCAGGCTGCGCTCTCATTCCGCTCTCCACAGCTATGCCGCTGACAGATGAGCTCGGGGCCGGTAGGACGGAGGGCGAGCCGAAGGGTCAGACCGGAAGGACGGACGTATACGTGGTATTTATGTGTTTGCAGAGATTTTGTTTGTTCTGGGGGTCAGGTGAGGTGGGGCTGGGGTAACAGCATAGGCACCTCAGTTGTAGTTCTGGATGCAGTGTGAGGGGTGTGCACCTCAAATGAAGCTCTGTGCTTCTGCCAGAGCGGGTGCAGGGCCAGACCGTGGTGGGCCCACCAGGTGGTTTCTTTCCATCTGGGGACCACCTGGTGGTTGTCTCTGGTGAAGGGAGGGGTGAGAGGGGCACTGTGCTGTGCCAGGGACCCACCCTGCCCCGCCAAACACCTCCCCTTTGGATGTGTGCGTTTTACCACAGGCTACATCCAGGGGACTGGGCTCACAGTGTGACACTTGAGGCCAAGGTAGTTTTGGGGGTGCTGGCTGCACTAGAAAGAAGAGACACAAGAACATGTCAGTTCACCAATATTGTCATTTTCTGTTTGCTTCTTCTCCTTCACTTCTCTGAAGCATGTTTTTTCACACTCTCCACTTAACACTCAGGCTGGTTAAAGGGGATATGAAGCACTCTGTAATATGACACTGCTTCATTTTCTTTTTAACTTTGATAAGATAGGGCTTTGCCTTCAAATCTAAATAGACTCGTATTTGCTAGAAAAATGAATTAGTTTGCTTTTTTCCAACTACAAGCAGTAGGGCGCTGCCGTCTTGAAACAAGCTAGGTTGTGATGTCACTAGGTTGGTTTGCCCAGGCTGCTCAAGCTATTCCTGTTACTGGACTGATTCCAATGAGCTCAGTCCTAAATCATGAGGAAAATACAAAACTGAGAACCCAAAGATGGTAGTTTTGCATTGACTTGGGGTCCTCAAATGAATCTTACCAAATAAAAGCAATTCATTTTTTTACTTTAATTCCATTCCCAATAACCTCCATTGTGAGGGTATTTTGGGGAGGTACCCTGCAGTCAATTATAGTTGATTGAGTGACCCAAGGGGAGTCGTTCTCAACAGCCACATGAGGTCAGACGTCAAAGGTCAATGCATAAGCTTTTATGAAGAAACAGTGTGTGCGTGGTCTGTGTAAAAACAGTCTTGGTAATCTCCTGTACATAATTTAGTAGGAAAACTCAGGTTCATAATCCAAGGTTCATTTTATTTATTTTTTTCATTTTTAAGGTCCTATGTTTAAGTAGAACACAGAGGACACTGCTTGTTCCAGAAGCCTCCCTGGTTCCTTGGGACTCGTAGATCAGTCTCTGTCAATGCGCTGTAGGAAAAGCCACTTTAGAAATGAAAGGGTGAACTCTGTTGTTGGCACCAGTGTGAGTATTGGTCGGAAAAAAATGTGTTTCAAGTCATTCGGCAACAATACAAAAAAATGTCATTGTTATATCTCAGCTGGATAGTGTAATCAGTATATCATGATATAAAATGGGGGTTTTTTTCTGTCGCACACATCATCTTTGAAAATGGTGTCTTCTTAATTATAGTTTTAAATTCCACTCAACACTAAACGTGTTCATTTCTGTAGGTACTGGCATACAGACCTGCTGCTTTAGGGCACTGGACATTTCACTCTCTTCTCCTGCCGCCCTCAAACATGGGTTTGATTCGTATGGGTGTGGTGTCCTCTCTCTGTAATGACCCATCGCAAACAGAGAGATTACAAACTGATAGCTCTCTGCTTGTCTGTATTGTTTATGGGGAAGAGTTTGTCATTCTTGTTTTTTTTTTTGATAATGTGGGATCTAGAGGAAAGAGCCATGCAGATTTGAAAAAAGGCAACTGAACATCGCTGTGGTCTGGGAAAACCATTAAGAGATGTGAGTGAAGCCCTGAATCGCAGCGGAAGTTAAAGGTTGAGGCCTGACCGCCGCTGCTGATGTGGGGGGGGGGGGGGGGGGGTTCTTTCTCACAGGGTCCCCATGCTGCCCTTGACTCCCTGGGGTGTGAGTGTGGGGTTGTGCGTGGAGGGCAGCAGGATGTGAGGACAACAGGGGCAGTGTGCCTGTTACCATTCTCTTACTGCACAAGCCCCCCTACACTGAAATGACACTTGCGCTTGTCACTGTATATCTGTTTATTTGAATCAGTACATGAAAGTTCATGCAGGAGCAAGTGTGTGTGTGTGTGTGTGTGTGCGCTCGTGCGTGTTTGACAGTGTGTGCGTGTGTGCATGTTTGACAGTGTGTGTGTGTGTGCGCGTGTGTTTGAGAGAGTGTGTGTGCGTGCGTGTTTGACAGTGTGTGTGTTTGTGTGCGTGCGTGTTTGACAGTGTGTGTGTGCGTGTGTGTGTTTGAGAGAGTGTGTGTATGTGTGTGTTTGCGTGCGTGTTTGACAGTGTGTGTGTGTGCGTGTTTGACAGTGTGTGTGCGTACGTGTTTGAGAGTGTGTGTGCGCGTACGTGTTTGAGAGAGAGTGTGTGTGCGCGTACATGTTTGAGAGTGTGTGTGTGTGCGTACGTGTTTGAGAGTGTGTGTGTGTGCGTGTGTGTTTGAGAGTGTGTGTGCGTACGTGTTTAAGAGTGTGTGTGTGAGCGTACGTGTTTGAGAGTGTGTGTGTGTGCATACGTGTTTGAGAGAGTGTGTGTGTGCGTACGTGTTTGAGAGAGTATGTATGTGTGTGTTTGTGTGTGTGCGTGTTTGACAGTGTGTGTGTGTGTGTGTGTGCATGCATGTCTGAGAGTGTGTGTATGTGTGTGTTTGTGTGTGTGCATGTTTGACAGTGTGTGTGTGTGCGTGCGTGTTTGAGAGTGTGTGTATGTGTGTGTGTGTGCGTGCGTGCGTGTTTGACAGTGTGTGTGTGTGTGCGTACGTGTTTGAGAGTGTGTGTGGTGCCTCTGTGACCTTGCACAGCTGTTGCGTTTTGTCAGAGCTCTTGCCTGAATTTGAAAGCTGCTGCTTTGGCTCCGTCTCTGTGTTAATGATGTAAGGCGAGGGTGAGGGCAGGGTGAGGGGTTGGGGGTGATTCCACAGATTGATTTCCTCGTCCGAAACTTTGATGTTGATCCCTTAGCCTAGGTCCTGGGGAGCCCTTTTCCTGAACGTCCCAGTGGTCAGTCGTCACCTTCTCAAGACTTCCCATGCTGTTCAAACAAATGGACAGCCTCCTTGGAGCAAACCCAGGACTGATGTGAGAGAGGACATGTAGCGGGAACACCGCATTGGCTGTAACACATAACAATCATTTTATGTTTGCAATTAGCTGCAGGCTGTCTTCATAGCTTGTTCTACATTGGGCAGGTTCTCTTTGACAATAGCTGCACATTCAGACTGTTTTCACTGAGACTTGTGGGACACATATGACTTGCTTAATGCATGTTATCAAAGTTCTTTAGTTGTTATGGTCTTAAAGGCATAATGGTTAAATGTTTATTGTTTGCTTTTGGGTGCACACCTGCTCCGGGATTGCATGCTAAGTGGATAGTATGCTTTTGTGTAATGCAAAAAGCAGTGCATATTGGGTACTGCGATTGGTAAAGAAATTTTGCATTTATGAAAGAACTGCAACATTGGTCTAAAGCTGTATCCAATTTACATAAAGCTATTGTGTCCATACAACCTGACTAGGTGCTCTTATACTAGAATCATGCCACTTTCTATAAAATTAAACATCGATGGCAATTACATAATCAGCATGACCAGCAA
Source organism: Anguilla anguilla (assembly GCF_013347855.1). Classification (NCBI taxonomy): domain Eukaryota; kingdom Metazoa; phylum Chordata; class Actinopteri; order Anguilliformes; family Anguillidae; genus Anguilla; species Anguilla anguilla. Next base: position 29,283,275 of record NC_049208.1, read on the forward strand.
TGGCTTTAGTATACATGTGACCGTTGCTTTGAATGAGTAGACCTCAAATCTAGTTATTTAAGCTATTACGCTTGCACATATGCATTCCAAACAGCAAAACGTCCTTCCGGTGCAGTCAGAGGTTGCCTGAACACTGAATGTGACGCCTGACATTTCTCATACCCTGAAGCTTATTTTTCTGACAGACATGTAGAATGGGGCTTTGCGGTGACATGCATAGCACTCCAGCACAGGCGGATTTAATTTTGTCATTCAGAACACCTGGCCTTGGTGGGCCATGGGCTTACTCTGCTCTGGCTGTGGTTGATGACCTTTCTGTGCTGCTGAACACAAATTTTGGCAAAATGTCGTAAATCTGGTTGCTGCTAATTATAGGCTTGTCACAGTGTGGCTTTGTCTCAATGACCCTGTTCTAATTGATGTGTGTGTTTCCTTTATTTTCTCATTCTCTTAACAGTGTTCAATGTAATTTCCCCCAGGATAATACTAATAATAATAATAATAATAATAATAAAACTCACACCTGGGGATGGGAATCGCATGGCAAAAACGGTCCATTTAATTTAACTTACAATTATGCATTTATACAGTTACAATACAATTATAGATTTATCCATTACATCCTTGATACAGTTATCCGTTAAATTATTTATTTACATTTGGAAATTTCCCCTCATTGATGCCCATTATATTGTTCATGAAATTTTGAAAAAAATATAATAAATATTATATGTGTGTGTGTGTGTGTTGTATATTTGCGGAATTCCCTGCTCTGTAAGATATAGTACAGTTTACTACCTTGCTTAAGTGTATAACCGGCTCCACTGCCCTAACTAGAAATAGAATGAACAGCTAACTGAAATGCTAATGCAGCTAAATGAAGAACGTTGAAAATGTTTAATAAGTTCAAAGCGGTTTGGAAAGGCAGATCTGTCTGTGCTTTCTGATGTTGGTCAGCAGCTCTTTGTTTTGCTAATAAACATTCTTTGTTTTAAGATTAGGCTCCATATAATAGGCTAATTATTAAACGATGTTTACGTTCAAAATAACGTAGCTTGCGTGTGCAATAAAGTTACCTTGTGACAGTCATTTCCACGTGTTTATGGGATTTGGGAAATATCGTTTCCCAAGTTTATTATAACAATGACACAGCTGAAACTTCGAAGTCACATTTCAGCCCGCGACGTGCTCTGTGACCTTTTCAAATGGAAGGGGTGGTTTGGATGTGGGCAAGGGGGGTGGGGGTGGGAGGGAGGCTTATGTAAAAAAAAAAAGCGAAACGTGAGATATAGCGTATTTTCTAGAGACTGAGGAGTCGTAGGCAACTCAATGGGGACCGGGGTCCACATCATTTATTACAAAAACAAATGTAACCTAAACTTCCCTGTAACGAATATAGATACTCCCCTCCCCTTCCCTCTTTCCGTCACTCCGCGCGTCCTCTCTGTTTCTACGATCGGGCACCGTTAAGCAATAGAATACAGTTCTGCTATTCATACGTGAGGTTATTTGGCCACGGAGTTTGACAATCTCGCAGTTTCTTCTTTGGACCATGTGACACGTCATTGGCGATAGGGGGGTCTCCGGAATCACAGAACTTCAAAGTCTTTACTGATATCTAAACAACTCGAGGGCTTACCCGCTTCTCTCGGGGAGAACCGGGTTAGAAAAGCGCATTGGAGGCGAACAGGGGACAGAGCGAGAGAGCATGATGTCCGCGGCCGTGGACTAATTGAGAAAACGTGGAATAAGATATCTGGCCAACGTGCAAGTAGGGTTACCGGTGCTATCATAAATGCTGACCGAACAACTTTGAAATGCTTGTTCACAATGTCCATTATATTTTTTGGGTATAGTTGCGGCCAGAGATATGGCTTGAACATTATTTGATAGCAGCTGTAATTAAAAGTTGCTGCGTCTTTTATGAATGAGTAAGATGTTGGCTACTTTTTAAAATGGCATTTCCAGTTACAGTGTAGCCTATACAAATACTTCGTACAATCGTGTATTCTGTTATCACTGATAGAACGTAACAGCAACGTAGAAAGAACGTTATGTATTTCACGGGTAGCTTACTGTACTACTTTATGTAGCCGTAGACGCGTGCTGGTATGCCACACATGTATGTGCGTGGTGCTTATATATAATTCAAGTAAAGGTAGATTATTATAATAAAACTATGCTGTCTATAATTATTTGTAAGGTAAACTATTATTATCGGTTGCAACTCAGGACGAAATCGTATAGCCCACATTTCTCGTCGGATCAAATACATTGACAAGCACGACTTTCCATGAATCGAATGAAGAACAATATAAATGGTAAATATTACATGAAAATTAAAGACTGAATAATTTTCACGTACTTACATAACTTATTCACACTGATAATGTTAGGAAGCCCATCGAATAACGGCGGTATTAGAATGTTGACTCCCCCAGCTTCAAACGACGACAGACGGGTAGAGTTTGTCGCTCTCACTGCTGTTCACACGGAGAGAAGCGAGCCGTCTACCCCGGAGCGTGGGCACCCTTCTCACCGCACCGGACTTCTCGGTACTCCTATACCCGTGCCACCTGGACCCCGGGCGTCTGCCTCAGCCTCAAGCAAGCGCTACAGAAAGTTGCAGAACTGCCTGTACAATGTTCTGGAGAGGCCGAGAGGATGGGCTTTTATATACCATGCATTCATGTGAGTAACTTATAAAAACGAGTATCCATTTATCATATGCTTTTATACTGAACAATGTGTTATTTTTAGCCTAAGTGCAAAAGTATGTCTAAAAGGTTTATGCACAATCTATGCTTCTAAATATTTTTACGAATAGCCACAACTGAAAAGTGAACGTCGTGTTCAGTGCTGACTGTTTTATTGCCTTATATTATCAATTAATGTAATGCATCCCTACTTGGAGTGAAATAATTTGCCGGAGTCTCCGTGATACCTGCAAGTCTGCAACTTGAATCTCGCGACGCGCCCCTAGTGAAGCTACCTCTATTTAAGTTTGTTAAAGCAATTAGCTTTAGTCAAAAGTAGGCTACATCATCACCACGCGAGATCGGATGCGTAATTAAACCACTCGCTTGTTTTCCTTTTAACGCCTTTTAATTTTTTTGAGAGCCACGGGTGTTTATGTCAAACAGTTCAATTATTAAAATGCTTGCGCCCCACGCTCTGATTTACAGAAAACTATCTTAACATGAAGATCTGTGGGCACGCCCGCAATCCCCCCAATTATGGAACCTTGATGCGCACCAGGAAAATAAATTGCTTCCATACATACTTTAAATCTTCGGCAAAAACAGTTATTCTCCTATACTTGTTCAGCATGAGAAGTTAAAGTGTACTACGCCTCTTGGAGCACAAGGAAAGTCATTTAACTTTCGACAACTGGTCTTAACTGTTGATGTCTTACACGTTAAAGGCGCCGGTACTGTGTGGACATGTGGAAACCTGAAATATAAAAGTAACAATCCGTGTACAGAATATATGCAGCTTTATATTGTTTAACCTCTAATATAAATCTGTTTCACGTTCATGCAACTTTACCAAAGTAAGCATGTTACATCAGTTTACCATGATGGTGTAGATTCAGCTCTGTAGGGACGGGAAATGGAATCATGTCGTAGGCTGTGTGACCGATGTGACAATGTAGGCACTAGCTTGAAAAGTATGAGATTCTAACCAAATTCGAATGTAACAGCGCTTTGCCACATAGCACACATTGCTTTAACAAGTAGTTAATAAGATCTCATAAATGTCTGTCCCAATGCCAGATTTACCCGAAGTGAGCGTGTATTACCGTTGCTGATTTATGTGGCAGTAACTGAATATTGTGTGTGTGTGTGTGCGCGCGCGCGCGCGTGTGTGACGGGTTCAGTTATAGACGTATGGAAACAATACACAATTACTTTGCAGTTCTTTTTCATCTATCGAATCCACCCTGAGTTTTGTCAGTAATTGTTTTGGAATGTGTTATTCTCTTGAAGTTTTTGGGACGTCATGGATGTTTAAGTGTCACCGTGAAAAGTTTGTGTAATTTTGCAATTTTTGTCATTCCAGTGACAACCGTCAGTTAGTTGTAGTTGCATTGTATAGGCTATAGGGTTAGTGGGTTTCAACAGGGAAACTGTGTTTAACGTGGAGTGATATTTATTTATTTAAATTCTTATAATGTGTCCACTCTCTTGAGGAGCACCTAGGGCAATTTATTGCAAAGCATCCCTTTACTATTATCTTGTAATGGGTATGTTTATAAACAGTATTCAATTAGACTCATTGGGAAAAATCAATATACATTTGAAAATTAACTTGTGGGGAAGTGTTTCAGTGAATGTGGCCAGTAGGCTGAATTATGCAACTCAGCAAGGACAAACACAATGGATGTGGTGTAAATCCATCCAAACGATTTGTTTTTATCTCTATATTTAGTTTTCGTTTGGCTATTTTTGATATGAGGTCATTGTTACTGGGATTTATCACTTGATTATGGAGAATGCTGACTGCAATGTCTACTTTCCCTGTGGCTGTTGCAGAAATATAATTGTCCAGCATTAGAGGCCGCTGAGGAAGTGTTCCCCTGGTGTGAGGCTCAGTCCTCTCACAATACGTTGTTGAGCGGCTTGTGCGACTGAGGGTGCCCTGCTGGCTCCATGCTAAGGGGTGTTTATGGTACAGGACATTAGAATTGTGCATTCAAATCTGGGATCAGTAACTGCTGTTGAACAGCTTTGAGTGAAGGTTAGGTTACTTCTGCTCAGGGAAAAAGACATTGAACAATTTAGAGATTGTTCAAAGCAAATTAAGAGAAGTTACAATTTGTTAGTTATTCTGAAGAAAGTTTTTTAGGGGAAGAAGTGAATCACTGTGTGTACTGTATTATTTTAGTCAGGGAATGGCCATGTTATACAGTAGACTGTGTTTCTAACTTAATTGCTATCATCATTATTATTGTCATCTTCATCATCATCGTCAGTTTCCTAACTATTAACTGAAAGGAAGGAGGAAACTGCAAAAATTGGAGTTAAAAGATTGCAGAAGAAAATTGTGTTCAATAAAATACAGTAGCCTGCAATAAGTATTTCCTCTTCTGCGGATGTTTAGTCTTATTGTCATCCTGGAACTAAGATTTTGATCAGTAACAGTGAAAGAAGAGGGACAAGAATCCGGAGGCCAGTTCATTCAAGAACTTGGGCAGTTTGTGAGTGTTGTTGAGGTGAAAGCACCAAGAGATGGTTACTTAAAATGATCAGATGTTTACCCTACAATTACTCGTTAACGTTTCTATCTATGTGGAAATTTGTCAAAAGTTAAAGTGTCTGGGCAGAAAGTCATTAAGGATTTGAAGATTAACCACCAAGCAACATAACATATATCTAGCACATTTCTCTTAAGTTTTCAGCATGTGAGTCATAAACTAACAGGTGAACAGAAATGCCACTGTTGAAAAGTCACCCGTGTTGTCATTATAAAATGCTACTGTAGCTTTCTTTGTGTGACAGCATTGGTCTGTCTCGCAGATCAGAGCTAAGATTTAAAATATTTCATTTTGATAACATTCATTTAAAATACAGTATATAATACAGCATAATACAGTATTAATAATTTCATTATATTACCTTAAACATATTTGCATTATTACATGTTGGTATATAAAATATTGAGTCAAGGCCAAGGTTAACATAAATTCCACGTAAGGTTCCAGTCAGTATTCTCCTCATGTTCTATAAACTCCCAGCTTAAGAGTGTATAGTGTAACCTTATTTTTTAATCTAGCCTCCCTCATCTCCTGCTTTTAACACATCTATGAACATGTATTATTCTTAATTGACCAGCAGATATTTAATTTAAATTCTGTGTAATTCTATTAATAATTAAATTTTATTGTGCAGTGCTTATAGCCGCAAAATATTCTTAATATTTTCCCAGATTTCATTAACACTTGAAGACATTTTTTGGCTATCCTCAGCCTATAACTATCATAAGTCATGCAGCACAGGGCAAGTTTGCTCACTTCTATCAGTGGCATTCCTTGTGGTAAAGATGGTCAAGTTTATGGTGTGATGCATGGAAATTATACTCTATGTTGAACTGTTTGCTGTGAAGGAGTCTTTCAACAGGAGTAAGATGAGATCAGTATTTTGTGGTTTTATGCTTGTAAGTCAGAGAGCGAACAGATGCTGTTTATGAAATCTTAGTGGTTGAATCCAGACTTGGCTTTTTCCATGATTCTATACTAACCTACATTCTGATAAAACATGGATATGAGTCTGAAGCTCATGTGGACATACATAACATTCAAATCTGTATTGCTCATTTCAGTATTGTATTCATCTCAGTTCTGAAATGCTCTTTCAGTGGACTTCCAGTATTGCCTTTCAATGGCAAACATTCTGTAAAATGCCAGAGTATTGCAGAGTTGGAGTAATTGTTCGTCTGTTTTTTTTCGTGCAATAACTTGTGGGTCTAAGGACCAAAGTCAATTCTGTTTAATGATTGCTTGGTGGGCATAGGTTACCCCATTGTTATCTTAATGATTACTGTCTGAACAAAGATAATAATGAGGTATCGATTTGGGGAAACTTCCTGCAAATTAGGGTCACTTAAATGTTATAGAAACAGGTGTGTCACTTTCTCTTCAGCACATGACACGGCCTCCTCTGTGATTGGCCCAGGCAACTCAAATAGGACAAATAGATGAAGCACAGCTGAATATGCAAAGTGTGCAGTTTACCTAATACAGCTTAGCTAAAAGGAGAATGTTAATGGCCAGCCTGATTGGCCGGTCGTAACCACACCCTCATGACATTTCCCTCCTATTTTTGAACTAGTGCACAGGTTTGTACCGTTGTGTAATGATTTGTGAAATTTGTGGGGGGGTTTTTTTTTTTTTTTTTTGCATGATATGCATCAGCAGGCAGTACGTCACGGAGTATGTTCTTTTTCCTTACGACTCGAAAATCTACCCCAGAGTCGTGAGTGATTTATAAATGTCTGGTAAATCCAACCAAACTGCATCCCAGGGTTTTGTTTTCTCATAAACTCCCCCCTGGTGCCTTTTAGGAAAAAGGGAAAGCAATAATGTTGGTAGTTTTGAAACCTTGATATATTGTTGTGTGTGTTTACCTGCATATAGATGCAGTCTCTCTTCTCCATACGACTCCTGGGATACTGCACTGGGGAAAAAAATGGGCTGGCTTGTCGACAGGTATTTTTCAGTAAAGAGTTGTTTCGGAGAGATTTTGAAAGCCTTTGAGCTCTATAAACAGTTTCTTTCCAATAACGTGTCTAATTGACGTGGCTTCCCCGGAAAGCCACCAGCTGAAACCTTTCATGTTTGGGAATAGCTGACCTTCAAACTATTGTATTTATTGTATTGTGTTTATATTATTCTCATGCTCTCGTGATGCGCGGCTACGGCACAGTGCCACGCTGTTTGTCCGGTGGCGACCAGTGTTTTGAGAACAGCAATTCCTGAGTATTCCTTAGCAATAATAATAACGGATTATGAATTATGACCCGGAGGAGATTTTTTCCGCTCTTTAAATGATCAGTTATGCCGAGGCCGTGTGTATACGTGTTCCACTGGGCCCTCCAACAGCTAATCCCCTGTAAACACGCGAGGAAAAAATAAAACTTGCTGGCTTCTGCCGCTATGCATCGTAGCAACTACACAAGACAGCTTATCAGAGTTCTGTTTGACTCAAGCCATTGTTGATTTCAGACTAATTTATAACTCAGTGTTTAGTGATGTCTCTCCTGGACCCGCACTCGTCACTGTACTACTATTTTTTTTTTTTTTTTTACTAGATCTCCTGTGAAACTTTGTGTCGTCTTTCTGTTTACACCTTAATATCATTAAAGGAAAAGTTTAGGGAAACCTAGTTACGTTAGCTTTTTGTAAGCCCTCCTAAAACTTTTTGTTGCTGATTTCCAAACTGCATGTCATTACCTTGTGTATTTCCCTTAGCTAGTCAGTGTACTTCAGAACTGGGGCTTTGCACTGGTAGAGGATGATGATAATGCAGAATGGAGGGGCCGGTCTAAAGCTGTTTACTTTCAGCAGGCGGTCCCGGGAATAGGGCCTGCTGATTTTAATTTTTACTCAGCACTTAACCGATCAATTAAAGGAACTGATTACTTGGTTAAAACTCATCTCACCAGTCTTGCTGACTTTAAGGTAAAAAGGAAAATCAGCAGATCCTGTGGCTCTTCAAGCCCAGGGTTGCAAACCCCCTTACCTATAGGATAACTTTTGCTGTGCTGTTATACTTATTTTAATCTCTCAGTGCTTCCTTATTCCTGTTATCTTATGAACATGAATTCAGACGCCTTCAGAAAGTCGCAGTCGTCCTGAGCGCACGCACCTAACATTAGTCTCCCGTACATCCAGTGTGTCATATCCCAGAGACAGCTGTCGGTCGCGCACTGCGTGTGTGTCTGTTTTGGAAGGCTGCCTTCTGAAGCGCTGGGGACTGACTGTGGGTCAGCGCCTCGGTGACAGCGACACCTTGGGCGTGTGTGAGGGGGATCTCTCCGGCCGTGCCAGGTCAAGCCGCGGCCCGACAGCCGGAATGTGCCAGTCGGTCAGCTGGGCCCGGTCTGCGGCCCTAGAGGGGAAGGTTCTGCAGCGGCACCGTTCACCCTCCTGTTGTTTAAACAAGACCGGCTGTCTCTCGACTGGTGTCATCCTCTGTTTACAGCAGAGGGAAATCCAGAGGGAAAGAGAGCGTGCTCTCTCTCTCTCGCTCTCTCGCTCTCTCTCTCACACACACACGCACGCACATACAAACACACTTTCAAATAAACACTCACACATTCATACAAACATACATGTGCGTGAGCACCCACAAGCTTGCATGCCTGCATAAATATGTGAATGCAGACACATGCACACACCCGGATTTACTTACGTACAAGGACACATAAAAAACACACTTTCTTTCTCTCAATCTCTCACACACACCTCTCATAAAAACCAACATGCTCTCACAAAATGCTTAATTTCATATATACATACTCAAATTTTTCACGTGTATGCACACACGCGCTCATGCACGTCACTCACACACTGGCACTGGCTGTTTTTCTCACATTTTATCTGTCAGCATGTACCAAGTATTAGTCTCTCACACAGTGCAATTATTTCATCACAATCTTCAGTATCTTCTGAGAAGGAGATAGCATAGCCTTGAACCAAATTGTTAGGTTTGGGGTTGTTTAATTATGAACTACTAAAGCTCATACATTCTCTCACTATCATATTCTCACACTTTCTCTCCCAAACACAGGCACTCTCGCTCTCTCTCTCCCTCTCCCTCTCTATAAGACACATGGATGATTATCTGAAAGTATATATAATAAGGCATGCCCTCTGACACAGTCCAATGACCACTTCCACACAATAATCAGAATCTACAGAGCGGCAGATAGCATAGCCTTGAACTACACTAGTAGTGCTGTTGCTTTATTATTATTATCAGCTCTGTTTTTATATACTCTGAAGGGGTGAGCTTCTCTGTTTTTACTTGTTATTGTTACGGCCCATTAGGCTGGGCGCTAAGAGGCATCGGTTTCACGTTACGGTCACTCGGTTGGCTCCGGCGGCGTCGCCCCGCGTGTTTCGGGAACGAGGCCTGCCCCCTCTCTCTGCCAGGGGACGGAGCCGAGCCCGGCATCGCGCTGAGCCGTGGCGTAATAATAGCCCCTCTCCCAGGACTGGAACCGTCCCAAGCATGGCCGTCGCTGCCTCTCCTCTTGGGCCTTCCCCGGGCCGCGTGGCCTCAGCCGGCTCGGCATACCTGCCCGGCGTGTAAATCAGCGCCGCGGGGATCTGTCGTCTCCACGGAGGCGCTAATCTCTCCCTGGCGCTCGCGCAGCACGCTGACTGCGCTCATCCCCTCACCTGCGCACCTTTAGCACAGGCTAGGGTCGCGCGCAGCCACACACCAGAACCCCCGGTGTTAAAACCATCCTAACGGTGTCTCTAGTGGCGGTTGAGAGTACTGTAACACAGTTGATTTTCCACTGGACATTTGACTTGGTGTGTGTGTGTACCATTGCTTGAACATGCTCCAGCAATAAACAAAATAAAGTAGGTAGCTGTCTCTAGAAAGTAACAGCATGGAGCAGCTGATGCTAATGTTTGTCCAAATAATGCAGTTGTTTGTGAATGCTTATTAGGAAAGTGCCTCCGTATTGTTTTACTTTATTTGATAGATATCATAGTAATTGCCGGTTCAATTCCCACGGGCATTCCAACCTTGAGCAAGGTAATTTAGGTTAAACGCTTTGGTAAACATCTAATGCAAGGTCCAGAAAAAGTGCATCCCTCAAGCAATTGGTAATTAGTAAATAAAAAAAAGTTGCAATGAAGTCTATTCTATTCTTATGCAGTCTTTCCTTGAACACAGAGCTGGACTATGGTGCTCTTAAGGCCTGCTGATCATTTAACTCACGCAGTGTGTTAATGTAGGCCTGCTCTTGACTTGAATGCAGTTCGGCCTTTCAGACACAGTGTGGACACATATAAGTGGAGTGATAGACTTCTCTCTCTCTCACACACACACATGCACATGCATGCACGCACATACATTCACACGCAAACACACACACGTGTGTGCGAACACATAAATTCACACATGCACACACAGAGTTCAGATTTCAGTTGTTTTGACTGGACTCCTGGTGGTGGACACGTATAAATGTAGAGTGAGGTTTTGGAATGAAAGCTTTGTTCCCTTGCCCTGTGAGCAGCTGGGGAATGCAGCGTTGTTAAAACAAGGCCTGGGAACTGCTCGTCCCGGCAAAGTCTTCCATCCGCAAAAAGCTCAGGAACACAAACCAAGCTTGATATTTGATAGTCTCTCAATGACATACTGTAGGGCCAGTGTTGTAAAACTTTCAAAGCCACAGTCCTTTAGAGTCGATGTCCACGTGTTCCTTTTGTTTGTCACCTTGTAATGATCTCCCAGTTCTAAGAAGGAGGATAAGACAAAGCAATGGAGGAAGGTGAGGTCAACCATGAATGTGTGTGTGTCTGTCTGTCTGTGTTTATTTGTGTGATGTGACCCTGGTACATGCCTGGCCATGTTTGACCTCTGACCTTCTCCAACATTGCATGTAGAAAATCACACAGTAATTACACGAGCTACTTAGTCCTGATTTATTCTTCCTTAATGTGAACACACAAACACAGGTCTGTGGCGACCTCCTAATGCAAACGACTTTGACAACTGATTAACTATATTAAATATATAGTTTTCTACTTGCAAGTGTGATATGTATATTTACTAAGTGAGGTCCATGGTTTACCTCATAATTCCCAGGCAAAGCATTAGTGAGCAATGTGTGAATTTGTGTACAAAGGTGCTGCACACAAAGTGCCACTCATCTGAAAATGCATTTTTCAGGCATTGTGCTGGAGTTTTATTGCCTTTATGCTTGAGTAAAATTACTGATATGAAGCAACAGAGACTGAGCACTGGACCCCTGAACCACTGAACAGATGGAAAAACAGAGGGAGTAACTGTAAAAATGGAAAAAAGGAGATAATGCTCACAAATGATTTGAGGCGGTGCAAAGTTGGGTCTGAACCCATGTTAGAGAGTGAAGGAGAGAAAAAAAAGTGGGAGGGGGAGAGTACTGGCTTAGCAGAAAGAAACAGATTTACTAGGTGCAGGCTGATATAAAGCTAGCTATGAGACGGGACTACAGTCGCCTGGCACGTTATTCCTCAGCTATTAAATCCAAATACAGCTCAGTTAATATTAAACATTTCTCTCTCACTTTTGTTATATGTTTCTTTTTTCTGTCAGGGCACTTATATTGTTGCACTCAATTGGCCATTAACGTCTTTCTTTTTCGTTGAAGAACTGAGACGTGAGAAAACTCTTAACGGCTTGGGGAATGAGGGAAGCCAGGCCGGTGACAAAGGCAGTGAGCGCAAGGTGGAGTTCGAGTTCTCCAAGTTTAGCAAAAAAAAACCAAAACTTTCTTTTCTCGACTCGTACGCATGGCTTAAGGCAACTCACGAACCGATATAGAAATAATGTACGCAGGCTCACAGGCAGAAACATCTTTACACGTAAATGCACGTACCGGAATGGCATGTGTAAGGAACCGCTGTGGTGCCCGCTGTGCTGATATGGTCTTTAATAATGCATTGTTAGTGCTTTTAAAGAAATTATGGAGCGGTCAGAGGGCTGGTGGGGGAACTGAATCCCACCTCTCAGCAAAAGTTATCGATTCATTTTATTCATTCATTCACTTATTTATTTATTTATTTACTTATTTATGTATTTGCTGATGAGACTGGTCTTGTCAGTTAGCTCTTTGGCTCTTGAGGATGGCTGTTGGTCAGCTCTGATAGATGACGCTGTGCACGGGGCAGTCTTTAATATCTGTCTCTCTCGCCATGCTCTTAAGCTCTGTCAGGGCCTGCTTTTGCCAGGAACATCAACTGATTTTTTAACTGCTGCATAGGCCTTCATGTCAAGAGAGGATTTCCCACTCAGCGTGAGGGTCAGGGAGCGAGGCGGGGTCGTTCTCAACTGAAGGAATTTGTGCATTCATCCTCGGTATCTCCTCTCATCTCCCTGTCCTCCTCTCCATCAGTGACGCAAATGCACCATGGGAAATCACGTTTTTTTAACCTTCTATGGTTCTAACGGTCACCGTGCTGAGACCCGAAATGGATTTTGTTTACACCGGGCAGCTTAAACCCTCATTATTTATAGATGTCAAGAGATGCACTACCGCACTACCCCCACAATTCACTGCGTCAGTGCGAGACGAGAGATAATTTACACCATCGCAAAGGAGGAGCGCCTTGGCCCAGACAAGGGGGGGGGGGGGGGGGGACTATAATGACCTATAATTATAGTTGTGACCAAAGTCTGCAAACAATGCGATGGAATTATAGGTCTGTGCTGAGGACAATGGATCCCAGGTAACGAGAGTGAAGCTTGCATGGATGGATGTGGAGGGGATCGTTTCAGAAAAACAAAGGCTCGAAACCATGCAACCAGACCAGTTTCTAGATTTCTGTTTTCACTTCCTGATGGGGTGTGCATGATCAGTCAACAGCAGAGCTCTCTGGTTTTTTTTTTTTTTTTTGTCTAATGGGTTTTAAATGTCTGTACATCGAGAGATGTCTCTGTGGCACGTGCTGGAACAGTTCTGAAGCCTGGCAGAACGTCTGAAGCAGTTCCAGTCAGGAGATGATTGTTTTTATTGATGACTCAGGTAAAGTGGCCTGCATCATAAAGCAAAGAGTGAGAGAGAGAAATGGAGAGAGAGAGGGAGAGGGAGAATCTACTCTGTGCTTCGTCTTAGTTTTAGCCGCATGCCATTTTCTATTCTTCATTGGTGAAATGTGGACATTTTGCTCCAGTAATATTCTTTTCATTACATTTTCCCCCTCACATTTTTTTCATCCCTTTTTATCAGTTTCACCCACACCCTTCTCCTCCTCTCTTTATTTTCTTCTTTGTCCCATGAAGGGAGAGGGGTCGCTGACCGACAGCTGCTCTGTCTGGACTGGGACCAGGGGTACCCTGGATGTGCAGAATGACAGACACACAGAAAGAGACAGATAGATAGATCACTGCAGAAACTGTACAGTAGCACTGTGAACTGTGTACAGCAGAAACCACAGCACCTTCTGGGCTCTCGTCCCATTTTAATCTGTTGCGCTCTTCTTTCTTCCTTAAAAACAAACGAGGGCAGTCCTGTCTGCTCTCCCTAAAAAAGGAAACCATGTCCACACACAGAGCACCCTGTCACTCATTATGGTGAAGAAGAATTTATCATTATAATGTAAGGGGTCACTGCTGTCACTGATACATCTTACTCTCTCTCGCACACACACACACACACACACTCAAAAAAAACACAAACAAACAACTACCAACACCATGGGAACAAACACATAAGTACAAACAAAAAAAAACTGCACACGTCCCAAAATTTTACAAAGTCACAGAGGCCAGGAGGAGAGCCACGGATAGTAACCTTAAACCCTCCAGTGCAGGAAATGAAAATGATGCCTCATGCCTGTGTGCATCCCAGCAGTGCTCTAACATCAGCAGTGTGAACTGAGCCCGGACGCTAACAGCACGGGGGAGGTTGTTATTGCCGACGGGAGACCGGGGTTGACCCAGCCAACGCGCCAGAATGGCAAAGCACTGTGCGGAGTGCGGCTAGCGTTCAGTAAGCTCAGTGCTCCGTGCCTGTTCTCCGTCCTCCTGCCCTGTGACACATCAAGGCAAAACACAAATAAATAATTAAGACATAAAACTGAGCAAATAATGAGATTGCAGCCTGGGTAATTAGTTTACAGTGGAACAAAAAGCAGATGAACCTCTAGGATTATAGTGTGTTTGCTTTTTTTTTCTAATCCCCCCCCCCCCCCCCCCCCCCCCCTCCTATTAGATCTGAAGTCTGGGGGCAAGTGCGCCTTGTGTTCTGCTCAGTGCATCCCTGTCTGCTGGGAAACAGCGTCTGACATTTCCCTGGGGGGTGGGTTTTGAGGTCAGATGGTCTATGGGTTGGGGTGGGGGTGGGGGGGGGGGGATGGGGTCCTGATGGAGGCACAGCCAATCGCATGTAACAATTATGCCAGCGTCGCCAGGCTGTGGTCATCGGGACACAGGTACAGAGCGATATTCCTTCAGAAACAAACTCAGGCTGGTCTCTCCTTCTCCATTCACATGGCTTGCCTCCTTTTCTTTCAACCCTTACTGAGCGTCTTTCCCACTCTTCCTCATCTGGCATCCTAAACCGCTCTCTCCCCTCCCTCTCTCCTTCCTTACCCCTTTGCCTCTTGCCTCCTGTTACATTCTGCAGCGTGTACAAGTCCCCAGTTCAACATGAGCCACTCAGCAAGTACTCTCACCCCACTGTCACTTATACTGTGTCGAGCAGAGTCTTACCTGCTAACAGTGGAGCTTCAGAGAGAGGATAATAATAATATTTATTTATTTATTTATTTATTTATTCATTTACAAGTATTTGTTCATTTATTGCTTTGGAAGCAGTGATTGATTTCCATTCATTAAAGCCATTGGAGTTTGAGAGAGAAAGGTTTTTAGTGTGACATGGCAGAGACTCAGGAGGAATATTGATGTGATACAAAGTAGAACTCGCCCAACACAACACAGTCACTAAAAAAGAACAATTACACTTACGGTTAAAACTGAACAAAAAAATTAGAGATTGGAAAAAATGATATACATCGGTGTGCAATCTTCATACTATAATGAGGAGTTAACTGAAAAGTAAATAGACGAATTGGTGGGCAGAAATGTTCCCTCTCGATGTCTTGATTGACATATACACGACGTAGTAGTACCCCAGAAGGTACTCTGGCATCATGATAGGGACAGGGCCAAAATGGAATGCAGAAAGCATTTTTCAAATGTTAGGGGGCAGCACCAAGATATTTTCTACCAGTTTTTTCTGCCAAATGGTATTATTTCAGAAAAGTTGAAATAGCGGCATGGATTAAAATGTTTCATTATAAAGTAGGCATACAAACACGTTTACTTCTAAAAAAAAAAAAAAAAATAGTGACCTTGGATGTAATTACCCTTTAAAAAGTAGTATTACATTGCACTGTATGGAAATTAGGTATGAGGTCCACTCAGCCAGAACGATTCAAAATGGGACAAGCATCTAATGGAGACCTTGAATATAGAATTTTGTAGAGACATTCTACAAGTACAAATGAAAACACCAAATAATGCATGCAGATAATGGCAGCAATAGGCCATTATCCATAAATGATTCATATCCAAAAAAGAGTGTTACAATTCAAGCCCTCAGGACACATTAAAATTTAGGCAGTAAAAGCCCAAGAGCTCAGTCATGATAAGAGTCCCCTCAGTCAGCAGGTAACTAACTCACTAACCTAACTAACACAAAACACGTACCAGCTTCATACCAGCTCTGCCTACCAACAAATCAGAATAAACCAAGTTATGAAGCAGACCAAAATTTCTTATCTGGAATATTGGGATCCTGTAACCAAAACACAAAACAAGCTAGATTGCTAAAAAGGGACGACATATTATCTGAATATCTCTTCTCTTTCAGAGATACTTTTTCTACAGATCTGAAACCATTTAGTGTGACAAATATTCAGTAATACAAGAAATCAGGAAGGGTCAAATACTTTTTCACGGCACTATGGAAAGCAGAGACAGATCCTGACCAAGTCTAGGCTCTGTGACCACACACTCACAATTGAAAAAAGCTGGCACCAGAATCCATGGTTACCAGGTGAAGAATGTATATATGGTCACTGTAAGACAGCAGAGGTGGAAACAGAGATGCACTATTTCCTACTTTGTGGAAAATATTCAGAAAATAGGACACATTACTTCAGCAAATTATCTCTATTTATAAAAGACGCATAGTCACAAACAAAGGAAAAGAAACTACTAGTCCTGCTAGGAGTATAGCCAACAGCTCCAAAAGCAGCAAAGTGCATATTTGTCTGTCATAATCTGAGACAATAGTTGAACATAAAAATTATGAATATAATGATTTCATTTATTATTATTATTATTATTATTATTATTATTATTATTATTATTATAGTGTTGTTTGTTGTTGTTACCGCAGTTAGATATAGCAATTGTTCTGTTCAATTTACATTTCCGTAAATTGGCTATGCACCATGTCATGCTAATAAAGCAGTGAGATGCAGAAAGAGAAGGGGAGAGGAACTATGAGAGAGAGAGAGAGAGAGAGAGGGGTAGTGAGCTTACAGCCCTGTTTTGTCCCCCTGTGAGTCCGCGTGATATGAAGGAGACCTGTTGGGAGGGCATGTGCTGTATTAATTTCTCCTTTCAGTGCAGAAACGTGTCCCCAGAGATGGCCTGTCTCTCTCAGGACAGGGGTGTGAGGTTCAGGTTTCCGAAATAAAGGCAATTTCTGCTTCAGCTGCACACCGGCCTCCCGATTCCTGCAGCTATCTGTGACATAAGAACCCCGTGCCTTGTAAAGCTACCGTATAACGCTGCTGTGTTCCTCATTCCGCCCTCTGCTTTTAAGAATGACACCCGGTTAGCTGAGATTACGGGTAATGAGTGTACAACGGGACCAGACAAAACAATTATTTGTATGTGAACTTTATTTTTTTAAAGTTGCTATTTTACTGACCTCAGAGTGCTCAATGCGCATCCACCTGAAGAGATGGATGGTTCTGTCCCGTTGCATTGTGGGAGCAGAGGGTAACGGGACCTGCATGTCCATTCCGCACCCCTTAATCTGCAGTAATCTGTGTTTATGTAATGCTATTTTAGCAAAGCCAGGCTAGAAAGACAGCTCATTTGGGGGCGAAGGCCTGGCCAGGAATTTATTTTAAGTGCATGAGGCCATCCGACCGCACTGAAGCCCGACTGAGAGGCCTGTGTCTGTGCGATCTCCAGAGGGTTCTGCGTGGAAGTGATATAGCATACAGGCCTAAAAGGAGGATGAAGAGACCGCTGCAGGCCTTAGCAAAGAGGGCCCTCTGGACACCAGCACAGACCTCAGATGGAACGTTCCTCTTCATCCACAGTGGGCACGACTCCCCTGGCAGGAAGAAGCTGGCGGTTTAACCGGGCGGGCAGAAAGATGGCGGGGGGCGGAGCGACGTTAGCCACGCAGATCGTGTTCCAAGATATGACGTCCGCCTAATTCCATCCGCTTGGTTCCGCTCACGGAGTGGAGGATTGAGAGCGGCCAGACCCGGAGGCGGATTACGAGGGTCGAGCGGGGCGATGGCGTCAGGGGGCTGCCGGTAACAGCGGGGGTGTTTGGTGCGGATGACAGAGAACTTCCAAATGTCGCCCTGTTAAAAGCTCACAAAAGGGTGCACTGTTCTTGAGTATATACAGGTTTATACAAGCGAGGCAGAGCCTCCCTTAAGTGAGCAAGCGCCGTCAGCTCTTTGAACCGCTACTAATGAAAGAGCGCGTTTGTGAGCTTTCCTGTGACGAACACAAAGATAATATATTTTAATTAATGAAATTCTGTCATTGGTTTACTTAGGGAAGGCTTGTTTTTGCATGTTTGTTTTTTGTACTCCAGGGTGTTGTACGCAGTGTCGGTATTGCAAACCCATACTCTCTCAGCTGCAGAGGCATCATGCAGCAGGGCCACTTTCCTGCAGGGCTTCCAGCTGTGCAGTGCCCACGAGCTCTGGGCTCACTGGCGACATAACCATGCAGTCACCATCATACCTGTAGCTCCAGTCTTCCTGTGATAGTGTCCTGATCGCCTTTTGCAGGAAGCATTATGGACTTGTGCTAATGCAGCTAGCCTCCTGTCACCACTCAGAGTATAATGCTGTCTCGAATCCGGAGTGCTGTTCTCAGTATTACCAGAGGAAATCTCACTGAGTTTTCCATTGACGTTGGTAAAAATGTGCTGATTTTCACGTGCAATTCATACTGGACAGAAATCACCTGGGCCCTCTGTAATTATTTAGAACTTATTGTACCAGGTTCTTTTGTGAGAGGGTGTTTCTTTTTGCACCCTTGAGTGTGTGTGTGTGTGTGTGTGTGTGTGTTTGAGAGAGAGAGAGAGAGAGACAGAGAGACACTCAGTGGCCACTTTATTTGGTGCATCTAGCTAGTACTTTTGCCTTCAGAACAGCCTGAAGTTCCAGCATATTTTTCAGCCACAAATTCATGCTGTGATCCTCCCATTCCACCTTATCCTAAAGGTACTCTATTATATTGAGATCTTGTGACTGACAGGCCGTTGGAGTAAACTGAAATTGCTGCCACGTTCATGGAACCAGCTTGAGATGGTGCGTGTTTTGTGCCATGGCATGTTATCCTACTGGAAGTATCTATTTGAAAAAGCGCAGACAGTGGACATAAAGAGAGGCACATGGTCAGCAACAATGCTTAGGTATACTGTGGCATTCAAATAATCCTGAATTAGTAGTAAGGGGCCTAACGTGTGCCCAAACATTCCCCACACCATTACACCACCATCCCCAGGCTGCACCCTTGACATAAGGCAGGATGGATTCATGCTGTTTGTGTCAAATTCTGACCCTGCCATCTGTATGTTGCAGCAGGCCAAATTACGTTTTTTCCTATTTTCAGTCATTCGATTTTGATGATCATGTGCCCACTGTAGCCCCATTACCCTATTCTTAGCTGACAGAACCCAGCATGGTCCTCTGCTGCTGTAGCCCATCCACTTCATCGTGCTGAATGCAATGTGTTGTGTGTTCAGAGATGCACTCGCACACATCACTGTTGCAAACAGCTGTTATTTGCAGCCTTTCTGTTAGCTTGAACTTGTCTGCCCGTTCTCCTCTGTCCTCTCTCATTAACAAAGTGTTTTTACCCACAGAACTGGCACTCACTGGATGTTTTTTGTTTATCGCACCATTCTTTGCTAACTCTGAAGATTGTAGTGCGTGCATATCCCAGGAGAGCAGCTGTTTCTGAGATGCTGGAATCGTCATGTCTGGCACCGAGTCACTTAGATCATGAGCACTGCCCAATCGATTGTGCAAACAAATGAACCTCTTCACCATGTCTGCATGCTTTGTATATGGAATTGCAGCCACGTGATTCGTTGTTTGGAGGAGCAGGCAATTTGCATTCACAAGCAGGTGTACCTAATAAAGTGGCCGCTGAGTGTAGAATCAGCCAAATTGTG
Source organism: Anguilla anguilla (assembly GCF_013347855.1). Classification (NCBI taxonomy): domain Eukaryota; kingdom Metazoa; phylum Chordata; class Actinopteri; order Anguilliformes; family Anguillidae; genus Anguilla; species Anguilla anguilla. The sequence continues at coordinate 29,302,946 of NC_049208.1, forward strand.
CCACACCCCAAAATTATTTGAATTTTTCAACAACATGTCCTATGCTCGGACTCTTCCGGCAAACCTTTCAAATAAAGGTATCTGCTTTTTTCCTGACGTTCACATTGCGGACATAAATGTTCTTTGTTTATACCTGCAGACATCATATATCCTGATGACCCACAGAACTCCTTGAGCCAAGCATTGGTTTGATCTGGAATATTAAGCACTCAACAGTGTCTGACTGGGTGCGTTTTGCTTACTTCTAGCGGCCCAGTCATAGAGGTTCGGTTGTTCTCGTTTCCCAGTAAAACAAGGCCTCCCGAGGGAATGCTATTTTGGGCCGGGCACCAGTTTATTTTTGCCCAATTTCCGTGGGGGTGTCACCACGTTACAGTACACTGGGTGTACTTGTTAGCAAAAGGCCTCTTGAGATCCAGGGGGGGGAAAAAACAGACCTTAAAATCACTGGGCATGATCATTGGGCTGTCACCAGTCCATAAATCTGCTGATGTGTTGCTTTTGGTGAAGGCATATAGACTGTACATTCACAGCGCACGCTACACAGTGGTGTCTGTTGGAATTCCCATTAGGGCTGTCAAGAATGTGAGAGTGTTTTTTTACAGGACTGTAGGAGTGTGTGTGTTGGGGGGAGGGGGGACTAAGAGCCCGGTTATAGCCAGAGTAAATGTGTATGCCCGAAATGAGCCGTGGTGTCAGGGAAGCCCTCCCCAACCCTCGGCCCTAATCTTGGAGGTCCCTAGACTGTGACCCTTTTCTCCATTCCCCCACCTCCTCTCCCTCAGCAGCACCCCCCAAACCACCCCCTCCCCCACCCCCCCACCCACACGTGTAAGTCCAGGCTTAAGTGTTGTTGAGACCGTTTTAATTTATAATGGCAGGTTCTATAAACATGTGGGGAAACCTCACCATGACAACACAGATAAAATAAATTCATAATATAGCGCAATATTTATAACTCTCAGTCTGCCTAGTGCTGCACTGCCTTGTCCGTGTCACATGGTACTCTCTCTTTGCGTGTCATGTAGGTTCAGTGCTGTGCTTGAGCATTAGAAAGTGACACGGCCTGCTTTTTATTCTGAAGTTCCTACCTGTCCCTCTGACACCGGTTCCCAAACACATCCCTCATCCTGCCGTTTTTCCTCCTCCTACCCCTTTCTCTTCCCCCCATCCACCTTTCCCTCCCCTCCCCGCTCCTTCCAATGAATCCCTGACTCTGCAGTTAGTCCCAGCTAACTGGCTCCTTTATGGAAAGGCAGAAAGAATAACATCCCCTAAAGGTCAGTCCAGGCTGCCTTTAAATACAGCAAGATCTGCTATTTCTCCTCATGTCTCTCTAACTGAGAACCTCTTTCTCTATGTATCCCCCCCCTTCTCCTATAGTCAAAGTCAGGTTAGGTAATTATCACCATTTTTTTTACCTTGCTTTTTTGTTGTTATTGTTTTCTACATGTGCACTCAGTGCACTGTTCAAATAATGGACCCCACTCTCTCCTTCAGATAGAAGCTTTATATTTACAGCATGTCACATGCATTATTTGCTAGAACAAGATGCCTTTATCAGACATATTATCGTAGTCTGAACCTACTTATACAGGTGCATCCCTTTCTGATGGCCCCACTGGAGCAGGCCTTTTCAGCTTCCTGTGCGTAGCAGTGTCTTACTTAACAGAGGCTTAACAGACTCTCCACTGCCCTCCACCTCTCCTCCATTGCCTTCTCTGTGTCCGGTGCTTTCCCTCTCTCTTCCTTTCCCCGCCACCCTCTTTTCTCATCTTTATGGCTGGGGGTGGGTCATCTATCTATTATCATTTTGTTTAGGACAGTATCTGAATCATCACCCTAGTGCATTCCATTTCCTGTGTGTTGCTCCGGTCTTGTGGAGGATGTCCACACTGCAGATTTGCACTTCCTTCCTCTTTCATTTTAACAGTGTCCCCCACGCTGTTTGCGTCTCCTTACAGTTCTGTACAGTACAATTCAGTACAACAGTACTGTTGTTTTTACACTGAACATTTTTCAGTGTTTTTCTTCGTTTTTCTGACTGTGGGTGTGTGGTATGCACCCAGTGATCAGCGTTGACATGTTGACATACAGCGGTGTCTCAATTAATAAATAATTTATATACAATTAATTAATCTATAGCCAAGGCCAGTGGTTCACATAACGTGTCCATGTTGGCAATAGAGCTCAGTGTGGTGGTGGTGACTTATGACCACTAACCCACCACACTGCTGCTGTTTTGTCTAGACCGAGAGAGAGAGAGTGAGAGAGAGGGCAAAAGGAATGAATAATTCAGCAGGAGTATTATCTGCACTCTCAACCTCCCAGTCCTTCAGCAGCCCCACTCTTAATTGGTTCTAATGAGGTAAAGAGGGGCACGGAGAGGCTGAGAGCCTACAAGTGGGTCCTCTCTGTCCTGGCACAGTGTCAGAGTTCTGAGGGAGGGGTGTGAGTGCAGGACACACGCTCCTGCTCGTACCTTTCTTCTGCTTCACCATACTGTAGCTCCGTGAGAATCACGTTCAGTCAATCCAACTGCCGTCAACATCAGAAAAAGGCTCCATGCCCATTTGGAGCTCCAGACTCTCCCAGATTGTCGAAAAGCTAAGCCTAAACACCTTGGTATGTCTTTTCACAGGAACTGGGTGATTCATGGTAGCAACCCTCCAGTTCCTGGGAAGTAAAATCCGCCAGGTGGTGTGACCCAGGGCACAGCGCAGTCAGAGTGTTCCGTCTCGGCACAATCTAAACCGGTGACAAGCTGGGGGGGGGGGGGGCGGTGGAGAGAGGAAGGGGTTAATTGCTCCACGCAAACGCGTCTTTCAGAGCCAGCTGAGATTTGATTTATGAGGTCGCGGATAAAGGCATTAGCTAAACAATCTCGTAATAAGAGTGATGATGATAGCATTAGTGGAGACGATAGTGGCAGTTGTGATGTTGCCATTTTCAGAGACTCCAACAGCTTGTCAAGCCCTGTTCCCCCCGCTAGTCCCTGCCATTACCATGTCTGCATGTCACCGTCACACCAACCGGGGTATCATCAAAGAGGAGCCCTCCCACCAGGAGGTCGGGAGGTCGCCGCCACGGCAACCTGAGCAGGCAACACAAAGGAACTTTAGCAGCTGACTATAAATTCTCTTTACTGTGGAGAGATCCACTGTTTGGGATATTTAACACTGAGTGTGCTGGCACAGTTAGGAATGTGCTGAAAGCCTTTTTGAATATGTATCACATTTAAACTAAATATAATTGTTTTAAGGGTCACCTAATCTTCCCTGTAGCTGACGTATTTTAAAATCTAGATCTTGTGTGCTGGCTATGAATGTTTCTGGGATTGTGTCATGATTAAAACTCAACCACTGAAAAGCAAATGCTATAGTTAATTATGTTGTAGGAGAGCCTGAAAGGGCTTTGGGTATTCATGTTGTGAATTAGCCATTAGAAATTATGAAGAAATTATGTACATCTATGAGGTCTTTCTAAAAGCCAGAAGGGTGCTGTATTGAAATATATCTGATATTTGCATGAATTATTCAGTTTGTAAAAAGAATAAATAAGTTGTAAATTGATGTCTGGAATCTGTTCCTTCTCTGGTGTTGATGTACTGACCACCTACTTAGTGTGTGACTTCACCTCTTTCTCACACCCTGAACTTCAAAAACGGCCAAATCCAGTCACAGACGGGCCAAAGGTTAAACCTACTTTTTTGTTTCATTTTTTCAGACTGACGCAGAGCTCAGGATAATCTCTTAATCCACCTGTGAACGACGACTCTCATGGTATTACTAGGATTTTCATAATTTCACACTTGGCACAAATTTCATTAGATGTAACGGTATGTCAGAACAGAATCAAGTGCTTTTGCTAATTACTGTCCTGCACTGTAGGGTATTGTCATTTCACAAGCAGCTCTTCGACCTGTGTCAGGGGAAAATGCTTGGGCAATAACTGCATGTTCTGCCGAACCGAAGTGCATCACGAAAACTACTCTGCCTAAAACTAACTACTCTGTCTCGGATGTGGGAGCCATTGCTGAAGGTTAATTAAACCAGATGAAAGCTGGAGGCAAATTCATGTCATAATCACAGTGTCCAGCAATTTGTGCAAAGCATTGTCCAGTGTGTTATTACAAACCTGGCCTGGGAGGACTGTTTCACGAAATGTAAAACCGTATATGTACGCCCAGGGAAATGATTAATGGCATTTAAATTATAATGCAACTTTAACAAAAGCCCAAGCCTTCAGAGGCCTTTTTCTAAAACCCTGAACACACAAAGATGTTTTTTTCCCCCCTAACACAGTGACTTTAATCTCTCTGTTTTTGTTTGCGTCTAAATATGGGCGTTTTGATTTGCTAAAGTCTGTGGTTCTACATGTGAATTTAACAGAGCGATGGGCGTGTGTAATGTCACCGTGGAAACTGCATTCCGTTCGCGTAGGTCCGTGTGCGTGCGCTATGGGCTGCAGAGTGCGGACCTGTGCTAATTGCCTCAGCGTGATGAGGGTATTGTCTGCGTAAATGTCATGCCTCCCTGCACCTCCTTTCCGCTTCTAATTAGCATCTTTCAGAGCTGCTAACTGGAACTTCCACTGAAGCCGACTCAGCGACTGTTCCAAAGATAATACAAGGGACAAGGAGACGGCTGTGAATCCAGCTGCCCTTTCCAAGCTTGTGCGTGTATGGACGTAAACCCTAAAAATGGATGTAACATTTGTCAACTCTTTCACACAGTGACATACCTTCGTACCTCCCTGTCAGCTTTATTTGTCAGGTAAACCTTTTTTTCCCCTTTGAAAGAGGGGAATGATCTTTTGCTGATACTGCAAATTATTATATTTTCATTGCAACATACCATTGCAACTGTATACGTCATTAACCCCATAATTGAGCTGTTAGCATTATAAAACTTTATGTTGTACTTTGCAATTCTTAAATTCTGAGTTTTGTGAGAAAAAAAAAATCTATAAATGTCAACTGAACTGAAATAATATGATGAATCAGGTCCAGTGTCAGCATACATAACTGCTAGCCCACGAGTGTGACTGTACACCTAGCCCAACACAAAATGTACTGATATGCACCTTCCACAGCTTCACACCCCAAACAAGCACGGACTGCTTTCAGACCTTTTGCAAAGCTTCTCCATGTTTGGTTGATTCTCTCTAATTCAGTCAGATGTAATGTTGTCTGGCAATTGCACATAAATTGTTGATGGGTGATACAAGAGAGAAAATTTGACCAGTGGGGAAGATCGTTGGATGTAGTCCTGTAATGTCTGTTTGACTTGATGTTTAATACTACTACATGTTTGTATTTTTAATTATGCATTTGTGAAAACTTTTTCCCCCTTTATGTTCATGGGGCAACAGAAATATTTCAGTTTAAATGTTCTAATGGGATTTGTTGGCTTTGGATTCTAACCCATACCATTTAAATTATCTTCCATGTGAATATTATTCTCAGAAGAATTTTGAGAAATTCTGCCAAGTTACCAAGTTACGCATTGTAACCCACTATGACCCTTGAATTCTTAGAAATCTGAAAAACAAGCTCTGACTTTAAATTTACGACCCTCTTGATATACGTACATATCATTTTGCAATGGTCTGTTTAAATATAGTGCCTGTTGAACCTAATATTGTTCTTTGCACTATTTCCCTTCATAATTGTTCAAATTTGATATATGGCCAGGGCCTGGAAAAGATGCACGAAACAGCTTTGCTTGCTGAATAAAAGGGCACCTCTGTGCAGATGTCACATTCAAACCTGAAATGGCTCCTTCCGATCACCTCTGCTGTTAAACTAAGCAGCAGCGGCGGCTCAGTCAGTTGGTCAGTCAAGTTTGTTTCATTATAGCACCACACACAAATGTACTGTCACTTCACTGAGGTCAAAACAGTGACACAGTGCTAAAACATAACTAACACTGGGGAAATTGAATGGACATAATGAAGAAACGTTGTGCTGGCAAGTAGAAGAAGTGACTTTAAGTGGACGATAACCCCTTCCTCCCCGCTCTTTGACATTGTTTTGTTTGGTACAGTGCTCTGAAGTCACCATTGTTACCTGCCCTTGTACAGAGGCAATGCAACTGAGCAACTGCAGTCCTGCAATGCACTTACTGCATCCATTAGCCAGCTCTGGTGCACCAGACGTCACAGACAGGAGAGCTAGCATTAATAATAATTAACTGAGGTTAGCTCTGAGTAGTTAAGGGGGTGTTAATGCAGTGGTAACTCAGGGAACACTACCCAACAGGATGAGCCCAGTTGTAATCTGCTGTAGACCCCAGTCATAGTCAGTTTATATCATGGCCCAGACTCAGACTTGTGATGTTCAGGCTTTAGAGCTCAGCCTACACTAAGAAAAATCACCCGGCTTGTCTGGGGCCAGGGTGAACGTGTATGCAAGTAGACAGTGTAGTAGTGTGTTATAAATTAAAATTTTCCAGGTGACACGGAATCAAAAATGTCTTCCAATACAATGTGGTTGTCCCTAGTAAACAAGTCATGAGTGACAGTGATAGGGAATACTTCCCTTCTGCTGTACTTAATATAAATGTCAGCTACTCTGGTCTCATAGAAACATTATTTTTGTTCTCCTGTTTCCATTTACAATTTATCATTTTCCATTAACGTTTTGTGAAATACAACTTCAAAAGAAGTTGGATCACATCACGTTGCTACTACTCCTGGCTATTGTAGATGACTGATGGTCAGATGTCTCCCAGGTTTTAGTCTGTTGGAGTTCTATGCCAGTGCATGACATACTCCAGCACCTGCAGTGTATTAATTTAATGGAGCAATGGAGCCTTGTTTAAAATATTTCATCTTCAGCCAGACATGGGCAGTACGGTAGCCATTATGTGCCTTTGCACGTTAACAGTTGAGAAAAGGCAGAATGTATATACAGGAATCTTGCTTGGAAAAAGAGAGAGAGTGTGTGTGTGTGTGTGTGTGTGTGTGTGTGAGGGATAGTGTGTGTGTATATGTGCGTGCGATTGAACACATACAGGTATGTGTGGGGTTGTGAGTGCATAGCATAGCACAATTATTTGTGTTTGAGTGTATGTATGCAGAATCATGTGTGTGCTTGTGCCACGACAGTTAAAACTGATATGTGCATCAGTAGTGTTCCCTTTGTTGAAGGAAAAATGTGTGACAAAAACATGCTGCCATATTTTGATTACATGACAAAAATTTAGGGACAACTATGGAGTTACAATTTCCTCATCTTGACAAGAGACAGAGGCCCAATCAGCACTACCGGTTGCACAATGACCGCATGTTTCTGGTTTCAGTCTGTGTCAACTGGTCAATAGTGGTATAATGTGACAGTGGGGTTTTGAGCTGTGAAGCGAGTCATGGACTCTAAAGCTGGTCTGGTTACTGTATGCTTTGAAACAATGATGACCAGCCAATCAGTCAAATCAATGATTGAAAACTGCACTATGATAATCATCTTATTGTGTTTCCTATTGGATCTTAGAGGTACTGCACATTTGCAGAGCAACCAGAGCCATTGACACAGAGATGGAAACTGCCTTGAGAAGTTGTGGCTTGGAGCTTTCTTGTGGGTTGTACTGGACTAAGGGCCTTCATAGTAGGCAACAGGAAAGAAAAGGTGAGAGTCTGCAGTCAAATTCTGCTTTGCAGATCTTTAAACCATTAACAGATTTAAGTAGGTTTTCATCTCAGCGTAGAGATGCCAGATGTGTTTGTGTCCTGGTGTTACTAGGGTTATGAAAAAACGTGTTAGGACAGACAGTGAAGTAATGGGTCCAGACAGAAACAAAGCTGCTCCATTTGTTTACCTGGAAAGTTTACATTTGGATTGGCACCAATGCCTTAGTACCCCACTGTCTTAACCATACATTGTTAACCACATATTATAAACCTTACTTATTACCAGAAAAATCAGATTAGCGTAGACACTTTCATTCAGGATGTGCAAGCTGATGAGGTTCGGTGGGTCCGATTTCCCTGAGGGCCTGATGCTACATTGGATCCTGTTGCATTGTGATCCTGGCCTGGTTAGATTTTCAGAAAGTCATCTTCTTTGTATTTTGTAAATGTTGAAATTAAAATGAGGTTTTACTCATTCAGCACAAATGTATACCTACAGACACATGGATAATGTGCACCGGTAAGGAGAGACCCGCGCTCTATGTAGGTCCCTTCGTTCCACAGTGTGACTTGAGTCAAGGTTTGTGCCGACTCCGAGAGCTTTATTCAGCGCGGTTACAAAAGCTCCTAAATTGCACCGTCGGCTGCTTTCCACTATTAAAAAGCACTTCCTGTTCGTTTTTTGTTTTTTTTCCCCCACCCTTGAAAATATTACGGTCCCCAAAGGCGTCCATCAACAGGGATTAACAAGGCAGCAATGCTGCGCTGTACCTGTGCAATTTGCTGTCTGTCGCTATTTAAGGACACAGATGCTATTTATATCAATCATTCTACTGTTACCACCTTCCTTCTCTGTAGGTTCACACTGTTCCTGCTGATCTGTTATGCCACCTTAAACCTACCATCAGCCCCTTCTCCCAAACTCCTCTATCTCCTATCAGTCCCCTCTCCCAAACTCCTCCATCTCCCATCAGCCCCCTCTCCCAAACTCCTCCATCTCCCATCAGCCCCCTCTCCCAAACTTCTCCATCTCCTCTCACCCCCTCTCCCAACTGCTTCACTTTCACAGGGCTCTCTCTCCCAAAACACTGCATGTCCCACCCAAAGCTGCTCTGGGTCCCACCAGCCATCTCTCCCTCATTATGTGCACATTATGTGGGCCCAGGTGACAGCCTGCCTTTTTCGAAAGGTTTTTTTTTGCGGAGTGCCTTTGGATGTTGTGGTGTGTGGTGTGCGGTGTGTGGGTGTGTTGTGATGGAGCTCTTTGAGTGGTTCCCCTCTCCCCCGTGCGCCGTAAGCCTTTCCCCTGATCATGCACCTGCTGCACGCAGCCGCGTGGGGCTGAGCGCACGCTAGCGCTCCCGTGTGCTATCATCCATCAGGGCTGGAGCCGCTCGCCACACCTGCGCGGCCGGCATGTGTGGGGTCTCCAGGGAGCGCAGGAAAGAGAGGAGAGATTTATATTCATCTCTCACCTGCAGCCTCCGGCTCCTCTTCTTCCTTTCGCTCAGGCTCTTTCTCTGTCTCTTTAGCTGTCCTCTCACACTTCCGGCCCTTTGCATGTTCCAGGTCCAGACAGACATTTCAATCCTCACCTTTATACTCGTTTAGTCTCTCTTTGAAAATAATTTGTGATTGGATGACTACAGACCCACACCTTCCTCTTCCCTCAGATCTTGCTTTGTTCCTAAGTCTTGTGCCATATGAACTGACTAATATTTTCCACTCTAAGGTTTCTTGGAGAGAATTTTATAGAAGGGGCTTCAAGTACATTTATTTCATAAGACAAAAAGGAAAATGGAATGCTGGAAAATATTGGTATTTGTATTGCATGTTCGACCTGCCGTTTTGGCTCTGTTTCCCAGAAATAGTTAGACCAACATGTTTTTTCTTTCATGCCTACATTACACTGTGTATACTTAAATTCCAGCAGGTTTCACCATACCTCAAGCTCCACGCAAGAGGTAATATTCAACAGTTCAGATGGAGGTAAAGTCTGACCTGCAGAAAACAAACACTCAGGCTGCACCAGACCCCTCTGTCCAGCTAAGGGTACTCAGTTTGTTTTTTTATTGTGAGGCATCTGTCAGTGGAAAGTCCTGTGGCTGTCAATGCCCCACCCCCTCCTCCCTCCTTGATCTCATTTGCCTGGTGACACTGCAGACCTCCCGGGCCCATTTCCTGCACTGTGAGGTCACCACAGTGACTATTGCCAGGAAACATGGGGGGAATGGGGTGTGGGCGGGGTTTTGGGGCGCTCGGGATCTCTTGGGGTGGACAGGTTGGGAGCACCCTGTCCAGAATGTTAACGGAATGGCGCTATATTTATCACCAGGGTTTTGTTGCTGTCTTGTCCCTGTGGTTATAAGTGGACAGTGTGCATGTTGTGTGTGCACCTAAGAAAGAACAATGTGAATCATAGGTGATGAGTAATTCAGGAAGATTTTGACAGGTGACTAATGATAGCAGATGGATGTGCCCGTGGTTTTTTAAGGATCTTATGAAGGTCCCCTGTCCTTCTGGACAGCGGATACTATTACTGCATGTCCTAAATCAAACTGAAGTAGACCGACATGGGCTGTATTCGGGGGCTGACGAAGTGATTGACTGGCTGTAATTTGGTTTAACTGCAAGTGACAAAAAATGCAAATCCAGTGCTGAATTTTTAGTTTTATGTTCACGGTCATTGAAAACTCAATAATTCTTTTATAGACTCCTGCCTTCATGATCAACTCTAAAAGTCAAATCAAATATGGGCTGATTGAGGATATTGGTACACTAATGTATCACTAAAGTTACAGTATATGAAATGAGACATCAGAGGTGCACCATTCTGCCTGAATTTGATCCTTTTCAGGGTGAATAAGTATAGAACGTAAACAAGCTTCATATGCTGTACTTGGTGGGCAGTGTTTTATAAAAATGGTGAAGAAGGTTTATTTTCATGTGCAGAGATATATATATATATATACACACACACACACACATATAGACTTATATATATGGACATATATATATATATATATATATATATATATATATAGATAGATAGATAGATAGATAGATAGATAGATAGATAGATAGATAGATATGTATAGATATATATATATATATAATCTTTATGTCATGTGACCTCTGCAGATTCATTTTTCCCTCCTGTTTTTAAAACTGAACTCTAGGTGCCACGATTTCATTCTGTTGGACGTCAGTATCCACTTTCAGCTCATACTCTGTTACACAGGACAGGGTTTTAGATGATATGATATTCGTCGGAATGGCACTGAAAACCACAGGCGAGCGTGCTATCATTTGACCTCTGAAGGCAAAAACTGCTGATTTTCGGGTTTCATTTCTGCATTTTTTTAATGGACTGTTCGGGGGGTGGGGTTAAAATTGGCCTCTCAGCTGAAATGCTACCTCTTCTACATGGACAGTTCATGCTCCAGTGTGGCTGTCTTTTTTTTACCACGTTCATCATTTTTGTTCCACTCTAGATTTTTGTCTGGAAACATAAGCATTTTATTTCTTGTTTTAATTTTTTTTTCCTTCCCCATTGGGACACAGAAAATTCAGTGCTGGCACTTTGGACATTTGCTTTCAGTGTTGTGCTCTGGGATCAGCTTTCTTTCTATTTTGACCAATGACAGAGAGGCAGAGATTGGCTAGAGCGTGGAGCCACTGAACCTGGTCAGCTCTCAATGATGACACGTGCACAAGATGCACATTATGATTCTTGAAATCATTTTAAGACCTGGATTCAATCAAAATTTACCTCATGACACATGAACACTGACCAATGTTTAAATGTAGGAACACATCAGAATTTTAGTGAAGACTTGCATTTAACTGTGGGACGTATTTAAGGAGAAATGCACACTGAATGTCGGTTGACTGTTGGCTGTGTGGAAAGTCATGAATGACGGGGGGAAAATGTAAAAATTTGCTCTCTGTACTTTCGGTCAAATTGTTAGTGAACAGTATGTCCAAATACAAAGAAATGAGCCAAATACAAAAAACGTTATTTCCCCGCTCTCCCCTACACTGGAGAAGAATCTGTGGTTGCCTGCACATCAGTCATATGTTTGACCAGGCTACGCAGATGGCCCATTAGCATGTAAGCTATTAATTTAAATTGCCCTGGTGAAAAACCAGCTGTATTAATGGACTGCAGTGATTTTTAAATAATAAAAGCCCTGAGAGGTAGATAATGCAGAACAAGAGCATGCCCATTTATTGACACTTGCTACTTTCCCTCTTTGGCAAATGCTCACAGGAATGTACACACACACACACACACACACACACACACACACACACATGCGTGTCCTCTCTCATCCAGGCCACGCCCCTGAGCTCAATGGGTCTTGAAATAACTGCCGCTCGTCTCTTTCTGTCTTCATTCATCCTCAGACTTTAGTTACTCTTCCTGGTGCCTGAGCTTTGACTGCGGTTTGGTTTTAGGGTGGCGTCTGGGAAAACGGGTCTGACACACGGCCAGCGTGCGGTCAGAAAAAAGAATGAGTTTACTCCGATGGGAGCCTCCAGACATGTTATTGACGCAGTCATCCATATTAGCTCCTGCAGTCAGCTGTTTTAACTGGCGTTTTCTGGGCCTTTGCCGACTGCAAGAATGTAGACTGACACTGGACTGGCCTGCTTGGTTTTGGCATTAATATTACAGTTTTATTGGTTGTTTTTGTTTGTGTTTTTTTTTTCCTACAGGCATTAGAAAAACCTCTTCTGTTCTTTTAATCACAGATTTGTATGAACCATTTAAGGGCTTTGCTCTCTATTCAAACATGGGCCTCTATTTTCTGACATCAATGTCGCATGGTGCATGAGCTCAGTCAATGGTGTGGCGCGTGGGCGCACTGGGCGTGGCTACTGAATGTTGGTGTTTTTGTGACCAGCGTAAGTGAGGAGCGTACAGCTCAAAGTGTGTGGTGCAGGATGAAAATGCCTGGATTATATTGACTATATTATCAGTGGGTGTGACGCAGCTTGATTCATTAATAGCCAATGAAATGACCTTCTTTTTCCCTTTAAAAGCCATTCCCTTTAGGGACAGTCACATGCCTGTGTGACACCCCTGGGAGGGAGATGCGCAGTTCCCAGAGTGCATTGTTGATTGCCTTATGGAGAGAGAGAGAGAGCACCCCCACACCAATACAAAATGAAATAAGCAGACACCTTCACCCTTCCCCCCTCACGGGTTCCAGGCAAAAACAATAAACTAAAACAAAAAACTAAAATAATAAAGACAAAAGAAAGCAAAACTGAGTGGCAGCCTTTTGGCTCACCATTCACAGCTGGCTCGCTTTTCAGCTGACCAGCTCCTCCAGCTCTTCAGGTGGGTTTTTTGCCCTGCTGGGACAAACAAAACTGAAACAAAACTATACGACACAAAAATCAAAACTCACTCTCTCAGTGTGTGCTCTTGGTCTTGGAACCAAACTGTGGAGAGGAGCACACCTGTAAGCGCCTGGGATGATTAGTTAACACAACCCAGGTGTGTGTGTTCTCTCTGCCAGCCAAGACCAATCTGGTTCACCACCAGACCGAATGCCACAGGGTTACTCATAGACATTGCTAAACACTGAAACAGCAAGCCTATGTAGCATCTACATACAGAGTGAAAATAGAACATACATATACTGTAGAAGGGTATAGGAGAAGTACACCCTGGTTTCCACCCCACACGTGACAAGTAACTGGCCAGCTGTTAAACTGTTACTTTTTATTTTTACAATTGTATCGCCCCTCTGTTACAATGGTCCCGCCGATACTTCCTACTTGTAACATTCGGAGTATGTTATAATTTGTTTTAATGGTGCATAAACCCTTTGCGATCACCTCAAAATTAATGTGACTTATTGTAGCCAAAAAGTGCATGCTCTTTGTAGTGCCATTTCACAGCTTTACGTCTAGGTAATTACTTTGCCTTCTGAGTAATTCAGTAAAAAGTGGAAATTATTACAATTCTGCCAGTTCTCCCCTTTTCAAAATATCTTCTTGACCTTGAGTGGTCTCATAAATAAGAGTGGTAATGACATTCTGTGACCACCAGTAATTTGAAATAAAGTATACAAGTCAAAAATTGTTCTTTTTTCTTTGCACAAAATTGATCATTTTATGAAAAAAGAAAAAAAAAAACTGGACAAAGAAATACAACTGATTGTAAAATTTCCACCAGTAATATATGTTAGACTGCTCAATTACAGGTATGTTGTTATAAACTAATAGGCTAGATATAGGAATTTGTAACAAATTTTTAAAACTGAATTGCTAATTATTTCTACATGTTTGTTTTATGTTGATATTATGTTTATTACATATTACATTTATTATGTCAGAAAGAGCCGGCCAGAAAATAGAGCCCCTGGTGTGATTGGTTGAAATCAGTGAGTCACTGCTAAAACAGTAGATTATACAAAAATGGATAGTTTCACCATCAGGACAAAACTTTAAGACCATGTTAAAAATAAAGAGTTTGATTGATCACATTTGGTTTTCATGGCATATCTTGTTTTTATTTACTCAACATTTTTACTTTTAATCCAACTTATTTTTTTGTAAATGGGAGTAGTTTTGTTAGCTTTACAATTCAAGAAGACTCATTTTCCCACCAAAAGTCTTGGTTAGCTTTGCCTGTTGTCCAAACATTGTCTTCTAATTCCCAATTTATTTAAATGAACAATATTAACAAACTGGATGCATTGTAATGCTGAAACAGGAAAGGGTTTCCATGAAAAACAGCCCCATACCAAGGGGTGTCCACATACAGTTTGTCATATAGTGTAAGTATTATTGTTGTGTTTAAATCTTCATATCCATAATCAGCATAAGAAAATACAGCTAGTGCAGTGAGGTCTGTTCTGGGGTTATGACTCATTTTTGTAGAGAGGGTAATGAATCCTTCTCCAGCCATCCTGTGACATCATTTCGACATAATGTGCAGCTACGTAATTTTTCGCTTGTTTTGACAAATGTTCTTGTGAAAGTCAGATTTCCGTCTTGCCCCACCACTTCTTGATACCTGCTTCTGGGGTGTTTGGAAATAGAGACCTTGATGATTTTACACTTGTGTGTATGATGGTAAAGGTGAAGGCAGGAAGATACTTTTTAATGAGTAGAAATTTGATGATTGGGTTTGAACCTTTCATCCCCAGTCTAAGAGAATGATGCAAGCAAGATTCCCTCTTTTACAGAATGAAACTGTAGTAGTCAATGAATGGACTGCTCCTTTCCAGTCTCATCCTGTCTCTTATCATTAGTTTCTCTCTCTCTCTCTCTCTCTCTCTCTCTCTCTCTCTACATCCTCTTTAACTGTCTGCCACCAGGCTATTCTGTCACCATGGATACATGCATTGTTGTTGTTATTGTATGTTGACAGCTTTAATTGATGTGAGTATTAATGTTCTCACACTAAGCAGGGATGGCGATAACGAGGAGAAGTGTGTCTGTAGGCCTATAAAATGCGACTAAATTTCATTTCCACCTTTCATTTTTTAATTGTTTTTGTTGATGAATCGATCCCTACAGCCCTGCACGGTCAGTGTAATGAGAGACCACAGAGGAAGCTAAAAGATGTGGCTTGTGAAATTTAGCCCCCTTCGGCACGTCCACAAAGAAACGGTCACGAGACTCGATTCCCGGCTCTCAGGCTCATTCCTGAGAAAGTGAGGGGCAGGGTCACTGCCCGTAAAGGGTTTAATGACCCGTGCCAGACTGCATGTGTGGAACAGGTGGATGAATGAGGCACCCTGGTCTTTTTGAGGGGGCCTCTGTTGAGATCCGGAACACCTGAAGTGGATTGTTTGGTTATGGACCTTTAAATTTGGTAGGGTTCCGTTCCTAGTGCGATTCAGCTGTTGTTGAATGTGAGTTGTAATCTGTAGCGCATCACTTCCATTTCCATGCTGGGCATTCTCTGAGAGGGCCACGGCAGCGTGATTAAGTGCATCTGTGTGTCAGGAGGCTGTGCCAGACTGGAGGAGTGCCAGTTGTTCTTTGCCATCACCCGAGTGCGGTTTTCGCCATTCGGCTGAAGAGCCCACTCCAGCCCTGCCTTTTTTTTCTTTCTGCTTTCCTGTCAGTTTCTCCGGGTTATGTTTTCTCCCAGTGCACGTGTCCCCCCTCCCCTCTCCTTTTGTGTCATGCGTATTGATCTGTCTGCGTGTCCTTCCGTATATGCAGCGCATATTGATCCGTGTATGTTGGTGTGTCTGTCTCTTCCAGTTTCCTGCTGGTGTTCAGCTGTCTGGTGCTGTCTGTCTTCTCCACCATCCCTGATCATCATAAATTTGCCAACGAGGCGCTCTTCATCCTGGTAAGAGCTCGGAGTTCCATCTCAAAACCTCAACCTCTTTCTCTGCCATGTTCCCCTCTCCATTTTTACGTTTACGTTATATTTCAGCCTTTAGCAAATGCTGTAATCCAGTGCGACTAACACAAATTACATTTTTAAAGATTTCTTTCTTTTTTTCTCCATACTATTTATCTATTCCCATCTGGGAATCAAACCTATAACCTCACAACTGCAAGCACACTTCCCTTTCCATTATACAACATGACCACCCATGTAGTATTTTCCTGCTTCCAACACTTTTTCAAAGGCTAGTAAGCTTGTAGGAAACAATAGGAATATGGCTGATTAATTGTAGCCATATTCTGAGGTGGTGGCACATGCATGCTACAACTCAATAAAATAACATTATGTGTCAACGCCAACTGCCAAGGTATCCCAAACCATACCCTGTCATATACACTGACCACATGAGTGATATTCATAAGTCATGCTCTTTTTTTAGGATCACACCACGGCCATGCAGCCTAAATCTTACACACCCATTGAGACATTGAAACACTGAGGACAGCTGAGGTTGAAATATTTTTGTCTTCAATGTCCACAGTAATGGGATTTGTTGCCAAGATAATTATGATATAATTATGATACTTATGTTATCATTTATATTTGTTTTGACTGTGGGCTCCCGTCTTTTTTTTTTTCCCTGATCCACTTTCACTTTGCCATGTCCGCTTTCACCCTCTGGCCATGCCATTGGTTACCAGTTTGAATTTGCTGTGCCCATACCAAATCTGACATTTATACAGTGTTACTCCCTGACAGCAAAAACACCTAAGGGAAGGTATCACAGGTGAATAGATAGTCCTTTCCTTTCCTCCAATCAAAACTTAATTTTATATTTTGAATGTGGATGTAAATCCATATGTTTTTTATATTATAACTTACATTTATTTTTAAGAACATAATCAAATCAGATAATGAATAATTAAAAGCACTTTTTTCTCTGTGGATTAAGTGAGAGTTTTTTCATTTTTGAATTCAATTCGTTGTTTCAATTCAATGAATAATTCAATAGCTGATAATTTACTGAGAGATTTTTTCAAATGTTGCTTGATAAATTAAAAACACTATTCATATGCTGAAAAATTCAGATTTTTCCTATTTTCCACATAAAATACACCGTAATACAGAAATGACAAAATATATCGAAGAAGCTTCTGTAAATTACCAGATATTTTGATTAAGCAGCACCATGTTAATTTTGGTAGCTATGTCTATAAGGTGGGTTGGAAATGTTTTTTTTTGTGCAGTTTAGATAAAATGGCTGTTAAGGTTTTTTTTTTTCCATTAGAAAAACATGTATTGTCCACTTGCGTGACAAGTAGTGGAATGTTACTTCATTTATTCTCCATCAATGCAATCTGAATTATAATACATTGAAATAGGCTACTCATTTTGCATGCTAACCGAACACAATGCCAGAAAAAGCCTCTTAGCACCAGGAAAGAATCAGATTGTAGTTTACTACCTATATTTGTGGAATCTTTGTCACGATTTTCAAGAAATTGCCCACATATATCCAAGCTAGCAGTACTCTCCAGAGAATAAGCTTTTTAATGATAGGCGATCCAACAGGGTCAGTCCTACAGCCTTAGAGACAAATGTTTATGAATGATGCTAACAGAAGCTAATTTTGTATACTTGACATGACTGGTACAAAGCTGGCATAACGCTAATTTTGTATACTTGACGCGGCTGGTGTAAAAACATCTAAATTAACTATTTAAAGTTGTTTCGGATCATTGTTTCCTATATTTTACTAAACCAGATTAGCTGTCGGAGCTAAATATCATAAAATCAAAAAATTGACCTATCCAGCCAAAATTACCCTGTTCATCTGTAGTACCTCCCCTTAATTGGAGAGATGAGACTTTAATAACCTAGGAAGGAAGGGCTCTGTCACATGACTTGGAGAGAGGTAAAGTGACATTGGTCTTGGGGTCCTGGGGCTCCTGTGAGCTTGCATTCTCACGGCGGTGCTTTAAAGCTGTATGTTACAGTGCAGCTCATCACTTTTTTATGAGGTCATATCAACGCTGGTTGTGAGGACACTTCAGTACGTGTTGTGGTACCCATGTGCAAGAAGCAAATGGATAGGCTATAAACCTCAGGATTGTGGATATTCCTTGGTGTTGGTGTTACCTGAAACTGTTGGTTTTGATGGACCTCTTGGTCCACAGTTGCCCTGTTCATGTCTCTTGTTTACCGGCATGAAGTGTTTGTTTTGTTTGTCAGGGGAGCTCTTCTGAAGGCCAAACAGCAGTGTAAGCAGATGGGGTGGATTCAGGTGCTGTTGACTGTGCAGGAAATAGCGGATATGATCCACTAATCTTAACTGCCTTTCATAGCTGTACACTCAGTTACCATGTGCTTTCAACAGGGTAATGGAACCATGTTGACTCTCTCCTGCATTTAATGGGCAGGTTATGTATATTGATGATTTTTTAAATCCGTGCTTCAGTCTGCCTCTGCTCGCTCCCTCCCTCTTTGTCTCTCTCCCCACTTGAATGTGTTTTACGGACATAGCCATTAATGCTAACTACTGGTTGAGCCTTGCATTTTTGCTAAATGTCAATGCACATTAAATAAAACATTGGGTAAGAAATGATTTGCATTACCATTGGAACAAAATGATAAGAATTGCATCATCGTGTGATGCAGCGTATAAGGTAATCAAAAGAAGCCTGATTCCATTTACAAAAACAAACTGCTTCTGCCTTAGGTGGGCTGAAAACAGCAAAAAATGAATCAAAGTAGAGCCACATGACCTGTCATCCCACTCAATCCATCAGCAACTGGTTCTCACTGGGGAGTTACTGAGTGCCCCTGCCTCACTGTCGCCCCCTGCAGGAGTTTGTGATGATCGTGGTGTTTGGACTGGAGTACTTCATAAGGGTTTGGGCAGCAGGATGCTGCTGCCGGTACAGGGGATGGCAGGGTCGTCTGCGATTCGCCAGGAAGCCCTTCTGCGTCATAGGTATGTGTGTGTGTGTGTGTGTGTGTGTGTGTGTGTGTGTGTGTGTAAGTACCAGTTTGTTTGACCGGCAAGTACCAGTTAAAGAGTATCTGTCTCTTAGTGTGGTTCATTCTTGTCATATCCACATCTTTGTTCTCTACAATCCTGAACTGGACAATCAAATGAAACAAGACAATGAGTGAATAGGTCCTGGCGGCCTCTAACTAACAGGCTATATTGCTGCATCAGAAGTACTGCATTCTAGAATACAGCTTCTAATATGCCAGAGTTTAAGACCCAGTCTCCTAATTTTCTGTGAAGTTCTTTGAATGGTCTAAAAAAATGTAACTGTCTTTGTTTCACAGTAGTAGTTATTGATTCTAGGTAATGTCAAAATATAGTGACGTTTCCCACAGTAATTAATAATCATTGAAGACAACATTTTAAATGAAAAACCGCTTTTTTACCATACTGTCCTATGATAGACTTAAGTGTAGTTTAGTTTTTATGTGGCTGTGGAATTAAATTAATGTTATTATGTAATTTAGTTATATTTATGCTGCTATTGTTCATCAGAGGTTAACATGCTGGTGTGCAGTAACTATATCCTTTACCATGCTGGTGTACAGTAGCTGTGTCCTTTACCATGCTGGTGTGCAGTGACTGTATCCTTTACCATGCTGGTGTACAGTAGCTGTGTCCTTTACCATGCTGGTGTGCAGTAACTGTGCCCTTTACCATGCTGGTGTACAGTAGCTGTGTCCTTTACCATGCTGGTGTGCAGTGACTGTGCCCTTTACCATGCTGGTGTGCAGTGACTGTGCCCTTTACCATGCTGGTGTGCAGTAACTGTGTCCTTTACCATGCTGGTGTGCAGTAACCTCTCTGTGTTCAGACTTCATCGTGTTTGTGGCGTCGGTGGCGGTGATCGCGGCCGGCACGCAGGGGAACATCTTCGCCACGTCTGCCCTGCGCAGCATGCGCTTCCTGCAGATCCTGCGCATGGTGCGCATGGACCGGCGGGGCGGCACCTGGAAGCTGCTGGGCTCTGTGGTGTACGCCCACAGCAAGGTGAGGACCCGCCCCCACACACACCCACTGCTGCTCATTCGCTCAGGTTAGAGCATACCCACACACAGCAAGGTGAGGACCCGCCCCCACGCACACCCACTGCTGCTCATTCGCTCAGGTTAGAGCATACCCACACACAGCAAGGTGAGGACCCGCCCCCACGCACACCCACTGCTGCTCATTCGCTCAGGTTAGAGCATAACCGCACGTGGCAAGTTTGGGATGAGGATGCAGACCGGATGTGTCAGCTCAAAAAGCACTTTTTTGAGGGTGGTGAGTCATCCGTGTCCTGTGAACGAGGAAGGGGGATGATAATGATGAATATCACACCGCTCTTCTCTCTTCATCCTCAGGAGCTCATCACTGCCTGGTACATCGGCTTCCTGGTCCTCATCTTCGCCTCGTTTTTGGTTTACCTGGCAGAGAAGGACATCAACACGGAGTTCACCACCTATGCTGACTCCCTCTGGTGGGGAACTGTAAGTATTGCACACAGACAGGCTGAACTCTGTTAACAGCTGTTGAGGCCCTCAGTTTGTTGTGTCTCTTAGTCTCCAGAATTGGAATGATTATTAATGGATCCTTTCTTTTCTTCTTCTCCTTCTGCGCCAACTCCCACTCCTTCCCTCTCTCTCTTGCTTTTCCTTTTCCCTCTTCACCCTCCTTATATGCATAAATGTGTATGTGCACATGCGTGTTGGTCTCCACATGTGCACGCACATTCATGTATTTGTGTCTGTGAACATGTGTATGTGTGGATACATATACTTGCAGATAACTCTCACCACAATCGGTTACGGGGACAAGACTCCGCGTACCTGGCTGGGGCGGCTACTGGCAGCGGGGTTCGCTCTGCTAGGCGTGTCCTTCTTCGCCCTCCCTGCAGTGAGTTACTCACATTAGCTCATTCCTCTGTCTTTCTTCCTCTCAGCGAATCAGCGATAGGCTCATTCCCTTTGTCCCTCCCCCTCCATCACTCTGTCTCTCACAGGGAATCCTGGGTTCTGGCTTTGCCCTGAAAGTACAGGAGCAGCACAGGCAGAAGCACTTTGAGAAGAGAAGGACTCCAGCAGCCAACCTCATCCAGGTGATAACCCAATTCACAGCAGGCATTGCAGGCAGCACCTGCCCACAGAGGTTGTCTAGGTGATGGCCTCTGTTCCAGCAGACAGTGCAGGTGCTGACTGTTGTAACAGCCTCTACCCCCTTAGAGAGACTGAGACTGAACTCTGGCCATTCAGAGCTCAGCTTTTTGGACTTCTTAGGCACACTGTGAACCAATTAGAGGCTAGACTGCAGGGGGGGGATGTCATGTGGTTGGAGGTGTGAACACTTGGAGAGGAGTTAATTGCTGCTCCTGAAATTAGCACAGGGTCCCAGCAGCACCATCAACCAGCTCAGCTGAATCTTAAGAACTTAGCAAGTTAGCAGTTTTACTGGACTCTTCTCATCGTGTCCATTATACACATTGGTGGAAGCAGGCTATGTAACTGCGCGCGTGTGTGTGTGTGTACGTGCTTGTGTGCTTACATATGTGTGTACGTGTGTGCCTGTGTGCATGTGTATGTGTCTCTGCAGGCTGCTTGGCGTCTCTACTCCACCGATGTTAAGCGCTCCTATCTCACAGCTACCTGGTACTTCTACGACAGCATGTTACCATCATTCAGGTAAGGATCCATACTGTACCTGTCTGCTTAACCTAGTACGCCCCGGCTTCAATTACAATATAAAAAACACAAAATATAAAGGATTTCTCCAAATGCCTGCGGGCCTTATGCTGATACTTTTGACCTACGGAAAGCCTGTTTAGATGAAAGGGATTGATAGACCAGCCTGACCTTTCATTTTCAGTGGCATTTGACCCACCCTGCTGGTCAAAGGATCTATAGTCCCACATTTTTAGATGAATGCGTTTGACCTGCAGAATTTATGGCCAATCGCTGACCCATCGTTCTCTCATTCGGGTCACAAATCTACTGCGTCTCACGGATCATGTAGAGAGTCCACATTAAAGCCAGATCACCTTTGCACACATATTGTAGCCCTTAGCACTAATGAATATATGAATTCAGTTTTTCAGGGTTTTAATCAAAACATGTAAGGAATGATTCAAGAGTTATTTAAGCAAACAAATAAATGGTTTAGAATAGTGTTTACTTTAATGAGGAGCATACACTGTTTTATAAGAGCCTTGCTTATATATTGAGGTATTATATATTCCATGCCATTACACTCGCATAACACTTATTTAATTTAGCATTTTGTGTGCCATTAATATGTTTCATTAGTTTTTGTTCTGCGCCACCTATCACATACATACATGTATACATGATTTTGAAGGGACTTCCAAAAAGTGATTCTTTAAGACTGATATCTCAGTATAATTGATCATTTTCTCATATACTTATTTTCCATTTTTATTATTTATTTCTCTTTATAATTGTTGTGTTATGTTTGAAGCATTTGTGCATTAATTTGACTAATTTTTGTTTATTTAAAAAGATGGGGAGCCCAGATTTTGGGGTGAATAGAAACAATATTCAAACAAAAGTTTATATTCAAAGGCTTGCAGTACCTTCACTGAATCTACCTCACGCTGTAAAAGTTCTCAAATGAAGTGGAAATTCAGTAACTCGTCAGCAATTAAAGAACCCCCCTGTCTTTTTAAAAATGTTTTGGATTTGGATTTCTGTTTATGAGTTTTATTTTATTTTGTTTTTTCTTTCATTGTGTGTTTCGTTTTGTGAACATGGGTCAGAGAACTGACACTACTGTTCAGTCACCTGCAGCGACAGCGTAGTGCCAAGAAGGTCCTTCACAACTCCTACCAAACTCTCCTGTCCGGGCTCAAGCCCTACAGCTCCCCCTACCTGTCGGGGGACAGGTATGCACTTGCCATACTCCTAATCAACCAGGCCTGGTGTGCGTGCACTCTCTATCCCTCTCTCTCTCTCTCTCACACACACACACACACACACACACACACACACACAAGCGTAAACACATTCATGTGCCCACACGTGGGCTAGGACTGACAAACGCTGTAGAAAATTTTCAGTCTATATTTTGTCAGCAATGTGCAATTCCATTCAATCCTGGGGATATTTCAGGGCATCACAGAATTCTACAACAGGTAAATCTACACACCAACACAAACATACATATTTGTACATTTCTTGGTAGTTTATATATTCATTCATTTTTGCACATTTTCATTTTAATTAAAATGATTAATACATGATTCCATTGTTTTTTCATATTCAATTTTATGTTTATTGAGAAGTATTTATGGGCTATTATTACCTAGTATAATTTAAGACAATGTTAGAAATTGTAGTTTGAAGCATTTATTTCTCGTTTCAATGTATGAAATGTAAAGTAAAGTGGTCTTGGAGTGCGGATTAGCTGGGTTTCAGCTCCACTTTGCTCATGAACCTTTGATAAACTGTTACTGGCATCCCTGTGAAAATCAGCACTTGGTTTTAGCAGTTAGCCCTGCTGCATGCAGCGCTTCATATGGAACGCAGCCCTGGCTCGTAGCGAGGGGCTTACTCAAACCCATGCTGTGGCCGCGACCAGTCCCCTTCGCCTCAGGAGCGTCCTGGCCTACTGCTTCTGTCAGAAGCGGACGTCCGTGTGAACTAACCACCTGTCTCTAACCTCTCTGTTCTTCGTGCTCTCTGTTCCCGGCTTGGTCTACTCGTGTTGGTCTCTCCCGCCTGTCGTCTTGGACCGAGTCTCCCGTCACCTCCGCGTCATGTCAGTTCATTTCATCCATTCATCCTCTCCATTCTCTCTCTCTCTCTCTTTCTCTCACTCTCTCTCGGCCACCGTTCATGTTTCAGGAGGGATGAAGTCACGTGCAGGTTCGTTGAATGGCGCTGGGGTGGATTGATTGATTTTGTTCTTTACCTAACTTCTGCAGTTTTGCCGTGTGGGTGAGATTATGTGTTGTTTAGAACCGCATCCATGTTTGGGAAGGGAATTCGCACACACAGCCCCTCTATAAATTGATATTGATATTCCACATTTTTGCATCACTGTTAAGGAGAGAGGTGAGTTCTTTTGCCAGACCACAGAGGCATGTGATTTTGTTCTCTTTTTAAATACATTTTAAACGCATTACTTACTGTGTTTTCCTTCTCGAACCTACCAAAGCTAATCAGAAACATACAATATTATGGATCTGACTTTGTTCAGCCAGGTATGTAAGTGTTGGGTTTATGTATCGAGGCATACAGTGTCTAAACACATCACAGAGACAGCTCACAGCAGGAAGGAGACAGCAGACTATGGAGCGATTGCCATCACGTCACTGTGGATGCATACTAAGAGTCTCCCTCTATGGAACCTCACACAAGCACAGTCTTTTCTCTTTTCTACTCTCTCCTCTCCCTCACTCTCTTGCATCTCATGTCTCTGTGCCAAGTCTCCTACCTCTCTTTCTGAGTCATGTCCTTTTCAGCTATTTCACCTGTGCCCCGCATTGCCATTTGCCCCACCCCTCTCATCTCTGAGCCACACCCCTCTCATATCTAGGCCACACCTCTCACATCCCTGAGCCACACCCCTCACATCCCTGATCCACACCTGTCAGCCCCTGTAGCCACACCCCTCACACCCCTGAGCCACATACCCTCATGCTCTTGGGACACTCCTCTTACCTCTGTGAGCCACACCCCTCACATTCCTGAGCCACACCCCTCACCTTCATGAACCACACCCCTCGTATCCCGGAACCACACCCCTCACACAGTCTCCCTGTGCCTTGTGTGTCTCCTCAGTCAAATGATTTGTAAAAAGCGGGGTCTCTTCCGGATTCACGCGGGCCGCAAGCAGAGGTATCCATGGCAATGCGCCTGTGCACTGGGCACGGCCTGAACCCCACCCACCCCCCCCACCCCACCCAACCCCTGACCCAGCTTATCCTGCATCTACAGTCTCAAAGCCTTTTGGTCCAGAGCAGTCTGCTCCCAGTTCATCAGGCAGACTAGGGCACATGGGTTAAAGTGATGAATGTGCTTTTATCACTAGAACTAGAACAGCGCTGAAGATTGGGTGCAGCTCCAGCTCTGAATCAAAAGCCTTTGATGTTCCTGCTGATGTATGAGACACTGACAATCCTGAAGCCTTCAGGCTCTGTTGTACCTCTTGCTGCTGGTTAACATCACTTTTAAAATGTTCTAACTGGAAAGTGGTCAGTGGAGTTGGAATGAGCTATGTTTGCCTGTGCTTGACCTCATTAGGATGTTATATCACAACTGAAACATGGCTGCATACTCAAACGATTATGCGGACACAACTTTTTTTATGGTTGGTTTGTTACTCCGTAACAATAGATCCATCCTCCTTTTTTATATGTGAACATTTTAAAGCTTAAGAAAAATTCAATTAATTTGTTAATTTACTGTGTACCTTTCAAAGCTGATAAAGTCAAGCATTTCATCTTCCAGTAAGGCAAGGCTTTGAAAAGGTCACATGCATGACTGTTTGATGTTAAAAATGTGCAGTAGGCTGAAACAAATCCTTCCTTTGCCTGCTCTCCTGGGTACGCCACCCCCTCCCCCCCCCAAAACCCCAACCCCTGTCTGTTATGAAAAATTGGTTTGAAATGCATTGCATGTGACCACAGCTGTGCTTTAGCTCGAGAAACTTTTGTTTTGCAGCATCAGATTTGGTACTTGCGTAAATAAGTTGTGTTACGTGTACTGGCAGAAAAAATAGGAACTAATTTTTGTCACATGCGTCATCTGGTTGATCCAGCTGCACCGTGCTCATTTCTACCATTTCTGCAGGAGAAGCGGGATCCCAGAGAGTTTCATAGGACCCTTAATGCCTTCTCATTTATAGTTTTACTCTTGGTTTTTTTTCTTTGTGTGTTTGCATGTAAAAGGAGTAAATCCACTCCCAACACCACCCTTCCTTTGCTATTTAAATATTCATTTAAATGGCGGCCCAAACGCACAGAGTAAATATCGTAGAGAACTTCGGACGTAAACAGCGTCTTTGGTTGCGTAGGCATGATGCCTTACAGTGTTTTAAAATCAATCTTACAAGCCCTGCTAACAGTGTATGTGGGGGGAGTGGACACCACAAAAAGTTTCAATGGGAGGGAACTTCTTTGATCTAGTTGTTAAAAGTGGGAGGTGCTTTGGAAATTTCCAGAAAGGTGGACTGTCCCCTCTGCCATGTATGTCCTGCCATGCAAATGTCACTCAAGGATCAACACCTCTTCCTCAGTTTACTGAGTCTACATTATATAAGAGTTTAGTCAAGCAATCACATGATCCAGGATGGCTAGAGAGTGTTCCTGTTGTAAGTAGTACTCTTTCTACACACATTGTGCAAATTGTGCAAAGTGTATTTGGTTCTCTCTGTTAAAGTGTATTTCTCACCATCCACTCAAAGTATTGGAAAATCAGTTAGAGAATGTATGGTCTTTGAAATGTCACTGCTATTGTTTAAATCCACTAGCACTGATCATTGTCCCCTTAAGGATTTCTTATTACAGTAGAAATCATTGCTTAATACAATATGTGATTGGCCATTTTTATCGTCGGTTGCATATTTTTGGATGATTGTAAGCACTAAAATGTTCTTCATTTCGTTCTTGATTCAAATACTGCTAGCTGGTATATTATTTTCTGTTTAGAA
The DNA here is from genome assembly GCF_013347855.1 of Anguilla anguilla. Taxonomy (NCBI): domain Eukaryota; kingdom Metazoa; phylum Chordata; class Actinopteri; order Anguilliformes; family Anguillidae; genus Anguilla; species Anguilla anguilla. The sequence goes on from NC_049208.1 coordinate 29,329,624, forward strand.
TAACTACAGTTTCCTACATTGACTGGTTCCTAGCCTTGGTAGATTATGTAAGTCGTGCACCTGCCCTTGATAGATCTGATTTTCTTGGAAAAGCTGGATATGTATGGTATGCCTGCACTGTGCGTAACTATGAGAGGCCAGCTGACTCTTAAGGTATAATTCTGGTGATTTATAGTCTAGGAGTTAACAGAGGCTTGGAACAATGATCACAGCACTGTTAATAAAAATGTCCCTCTTCTAAGAACTATGAAGCCTTCAAAAGGCATTAAACATGTTTTCATACTCTCCCTTTTAGAATCAATCTGTTCTGTCTTCTTGACCCATCTGCGGTTAATCTCTCTCCACCTCTCAGTTGTTTTTCCATCCTCGTATTTCCAGTCAGAGGCTATGTGTGTTTGCCTGTTTGTCTGTCTCGCCATTTGACTGACTAACTGCCTCGATAAGTGTGCTGCACGTGCTGTCATGAATCCCATAATGTCAGACTGACCCACAAACCTGACTTTAAGCAAGTCCACTTGGGGTCAGTCAAGCATGGATTTTGGGTAATGGAAAGATAATTGACATTTTTTGATGTTTTAGTAAGGTAGAGGGAGTTGAAGTTTGTATTGAAGACAAAAAACATTGTTAGGAATTTTTGATTCTACTAGGCGGCAGTGTAGTATAATGGGTAAGGAGCTGGTCTTTTCAAAAGCTAAGGGTACCAGTCCAACCTGACAAATGTTACATTTGAAAGAGAGCATATTTAAAAGAGGAAATGAGTGCTGTTCTCCCCTGTGCCCCTGTGCTCAGTACTTCCTGTTTGTGAACAAAGGGTGGCAGGTTAATAATGGGTCTCTTGTGGCAGTGGGAAGATGGGGTTTCGGGATCGAATCCGGATGAACAACTCGCGTTCATCCCAGGGGATACGCGGTAAGGCATCCCCACTGCCCCCGGGGGGGGTCCGTCGTACCCCAAGCTCAGAGAACGTTCCGGAGGCCACCAGTCCAGGAAAGGTCCAGAAGAGCTGGAGCTTCAACGACCGCACCCGTTTCCGAACCTCCCTGAGGCTGAAACCCCGCCCCGCTGCCGAAGGTACCTACGCCTCACACACAGCCCTCATCTCCACACACTGAACACACTGTGAGTGCTACACACTGTAGTCTAAATGCCACACACTTTACACACTGAGTGTTCTACGCCATAGACCAAAAACCCACTAAAAACCTACCCCTTATGCTCATTACACTCAGCCCAAATGCTTCTGTCCTACTATGCAGACTGCACACCTTTCTCACACACACTCCACACATTCCACACAATTCATCAACATTTCGCCAACCAGCCAGGAGGTCACATCCGTTAACTATACATCCATTTACTTTACATTACTGTACTATAGGTTATGCACATGCATACCCAATACAGACACAAAACATGCTATAAAATATCAAGCACGCTGCTCTGAAATGTGTCATGGTTAAAATGTAAAGCATTCTTTACACTAATGTGATGCTCTTTCCCTCTTCATTTTTTCCCTATTGCTCTCTCACCCTTTCCTCCCCCTCTCTCAGTGGAGGGCACAGGGGAGGAGAGCACGGAGGACAAGGCATACTGTGACGTGGCCATGGATGAGGTGATTCCCGCAGTGAAGACTCTGATTCGGGCTGTCAGGTGAGCCCCTGGTTTATTTGACTTAAACACTAATCGTCTTGAGGAAGTTTAAAATGTTACCCTCCACGTGGATACACTGTAAACTTGTACACTGAGGCAGGTGTTGCTTGTTTCTCTGGGTGTGTTTTAGTCAGATGGAAGACTCACAGGGGCGAACACCAACATTTAACTTTTGATAAGATAAATAAATTAGCTTCCATTGTAACAAGCTTTTCCTTATTTTCGACCATGTGACCCACCAGCTACATGACTGAGCTGATGCCCTGTTTCAGGAAAGCATGGGTAGAAATTCCAGTAGTCTCATGAATCGCCTGTCTGCGCCTGTCCATAAGCGTTCCAGCTGACAGAGGGGAACGTCCACTTTATCACCCTAACCGAGGTGCTCAGCCACGGGCAGGCCTCCTGGCCCCAACCCTGTTGCTCAGGCGACCCGTGCCATGGCAACACATCCATCAATCAGCGGAGCACCGCGCAGTTGGCGGTTTAGTGATTGCGGCCAAGCGGCTGCTGAGCTCACAGAAAGAGAGCCTCGTCGCAGTGTGCTGCTGCATGTGCATCTGCGTCGAACACTACCTGTTCCACCTTCTGTCCATCAGCATTAGCGGCCTGTCCATCTTATGCCTCTGCAGGCAGGGCATCTCTACAAGGCTGCGAGCGTGAATGCGTGCTACATTGTTCTGTTTTTTATTTTATTTTTAATCTGCAGTAACTGCCGGCACATTGCTTTTAAAGCTTTTCTTTGAAAGTGAAGAAAGAGCCAGATTTAGCACAGTACACTCAGACAGGAAGCCTCCTTATGTGTGGATATCAGGCCTTCTCTCTGCCTTTAAATATGTAAACATCCCCATGCTTCAGAGGGTAGGTATCCTGTAGCACGGACGTCCACGCTGTCTCCCCCCCACCCCCACCCCTCCTCACACTCAGGGGCCACAAATATTTTATACTGAGGGAAGCAGAAAAAATCAAAGTGCCAGCAAACATCTGGATAGCAGGCAGGTTTCCCTGGAGAGGGCCCGCAAATGGATTACTCTCAGCCCCCGTCAAGGCTGGAATGCAGACACAAGGTATTTCTTGTGTGCATGTGCATTATGCGTGGACTTGTCCACGTTTCGCTAAATGTCTCCCTGTGTCCAGAAATCTGCTTTGCCCTTCTCTTGAAGATCCGTCCTTTGGTTAGTCTTTCCTTGGTGCTGTGGAAAGGAATTGTCATGGCTTTTCAGTGTTATATATCAGATTGAGTAGCATGACTGGAGGACTGTAACTAGGCCCTTGATAAGGTGGGCCCCTGGTGATGCAGATAAGTGAGAGAGGAGTTCCTGTGGATTCCTGTGGTGGAGAGCTGGGCTCGTGTGTTGCGCAGGACTCGGCTGTGTTGACAGTGTCAGCACCGTACGCCGGTGAAAGTTTCAGACTTGGCTTTGGATCACCTTGTCTGCACCCACCACCCCGAGTCAGGTGACCACTGCTGGAGCAAGCAGGAAGGGTTGACTTCAGCAAGACTAGCGCTGTGCACTGAATAGACTGCATAAAGGCCGATATTTCTACACAGGTACTTCAACTGAAGATGGATGTCCTGTGGAAAAGGTAAATTTAGCAATAGGCAAAATGCTGAGGTTTTGCTTTGAAGTCAGACATGCAGTTTATCAGAGCACCACAGCAGAGATGTTGAGCATGGGTAGCATCGGAGATCATTGGGCTGATTTAGGAAAGAAACATTAAAGGCCTTTTGTATTTGTCTCCTAGCAAACAAGAAGCTGCACACAAGGCAATAAAATACGGCTTTACTCCGCCCCACCCAAATATATCTGGAATGTATCATAAAGTTTATTTATTTTGCTGATGCACAGTTAATGCTGCACTCTTCTGTGTACGACTGTACGCATGAAGGTTAAGCGCCCGTCTCTAACCAGTGATTTTACAGTCCAACAGTCTGCTGGTCATCTAAACAACCAGCCACAGCTCCAAACCCATGTCTTTGAGTCACTCCAAGGAGGGTAATGGATGTTGGTGTCCATCTCAAGTGGATGAGGTTGGGAGACAGGAAGAGAAGAAGAATCCATGTCGAGAGGAGACCTTAGAAAGAAAGGCGATGGGGGAAATTTTCGTGGCAGACCACATAATGATATTTGGGTGCAGTGTGTGTGTGAGAGAGAGAGAAAGAGAGAGAGAGAGAGAGAGAGAGAGAGAGAGAGAGAGAGAGAGAGAGAGAGAAGCAGTCGTTAGCCAGTCAGCACTTTACAGAAACCCTCAGAGGAAGAAAATAAATGGGATTTTGTTTTTTCCCCCACTTCACTTCTTCCTCACCCTTTTTTTTACCTGCACCTGAGGCCCACCGACGCAAAATGTGCAGCTACCTGCAAAAACACGCGCAGAAAATAAAAAAACTCGAGTCATCAAGAAACCCGAAGGCGGTTCTTCCGGAGAGAGTCTGAGGGGCTGCCGCGGCACTGCCGGCTGTGTGGACTTCCTCCGGTCTTCCGGGGGCAGAAACGCAATCAGACGGGGGAGTCGCAACTGTGGCAGCCGCCCGCGAATGGGACCTCCTCGCCGCCTCGTGCGCGCCCCCGCTTGTTTCCGGATCGCTCCACGCTTCCCGCGCGGTCCGGCTCTCAGGGATGTGTGATGCGATTCCTTTCTTCTCTGTGACAGAGAGCCTGGGTGTTACAGGGAGCCTCATCTCGCAGGCCGCCATCTGTTTGCGGGAGATAGGGCTTTCTCGTAAAAAGAAAAGGCCGGCTTCCCTCCCCCAGCTCTGTCCTGCGAAGTTATCCATCACACCGAGGGGTGATGTTTTAAGTGCCGCTGTGTCGTGAAATGTTTTTTTTTTTTTTTTTTTTTTTTTTTAAATCTGGTGTTTTGCCTTTCTGCCGAGTCAGCAGCCTCAGCCATGGTAATATGGGAGTGATAAGAGGAAGTGGCTTTCACCAGAGAGGAAGGGTAGCGTGTGCTAACTGTCCCTGCAGGCCTGACACCTTGCGCCACAAGTTCCTGCTATGGGGGGGGTCTCTCTCCAGGGCTGCCCAACCCTGATCTAATAGATCTATTGTCCTGTAGGTTTTCATTTTAACCCTAATTTGGCACACCTCATTCTACTAGGCAGCAGTGTAGGATAATGGGTAAGGAGCCTTACCCTTTAGCAAGGTACTTAACCTGCATTGCTTCAGTATACATCCAAATCTCTTACCCTTTTAAAATAATGTATTTGCTTGTAGCATCTCATTGAAGATGCATTAAATTATTTATAATAGTTGTGCATACGTATGTGTACAGGTGTGACATGGCAAATGCATTACATAGGCTATTGATTTCTCAATCTATTGATCAATATCCTACATATCATGAAATGATTGGCACACGTTGTAATACGTCTGTGTCCGTATGTACAACTGGTGAAGTGAAAAGGATAATCATCCATGCTTGTTGGATGCCAGCTTGCATTTTACAAGGAAGTCGTTGACCTCTGGCTCCTGGGATCAATAAAGCAGCCTGGAGGTGTGACCTCGAGCGGTCCATCAGGGATCATTACCGCCGGCTCCCTCTGCGAGCTCCGCTCCATTAGGCGGAGGTGGAGACGGTCGATGCCAGCTCTTCTCACGGTCAGCTCGGATGATTCCCCCTTTGCGAGGAGAGTTTAACACGGCACCAGCTGACCCGTCTGAACGCAGAGGCCACGCAGGGGGTGCTTTATGAGAGAAGGGTTTGTCCAGGGTGGCTCGACTAGCGGCTGGGGTTGTCGCTCTCAGTGCATGGACCGAGTCGTTATTTTCAGCAACATGAGGAAGGATACGATAGGGCTGCCATTTACGGAAATGTACAGTAGCTGATATTTGACCGCTGCGTTCTTATTTTTAATAGCTTTTTATTGGCCGATTATAGCTCCTCATCTCATTTATCTCAGTTCATGGAGGGTTTTTTTTCTACCCCTTTTCCAATAGTGTTTAAGCTGCATTTCTCTGGAACCTCTGTAATTACGAAGTAACACAAACCAGCAAATGAAGAATGTGCTGCTACTGTGTGATTGTCTGTTCACATCTGCGCAGGATTCTCAAGTTCCTGGTGGCCAAGCGCAAGTTTAAGGAGACGCTGCGTCCGTATGATGTGAAGGATGTGATCGAGCAGTACTCCGCTGGACACCTGGACATGCTGGGCAGGATCAAGAGCTTGCAGACCAGGTAAACGTCCAACACAAACGTGCACACACACACACAAACACACTGCCCCTGAGCTTATGAGTTATTTTATTTTGGGAAATATTATATGTTACATGGATGCGTATGTTATTCTGGCAGGGTCGACCAGATTGTGGGCCGAGGATCAATTCAGCCTGACAAGAAGGTGCGTGAGAAGGGCGAGAAGACGCCTCCCGAGATGGACCCTATGGACGAGCTAAGCATGATGGGACGTGTAGTGAAAGTGGAGAAGCAGGTACAGCACACATTCACAGCTGTGTCACCTAAGCAGAATTTTCTTCCCTGCTGTCTCTTTAATCTTTCTCTACTGTATTCATCCTCTTTATTTTCCTGTCTCTGTCTGTCTTTTCTGTCCGAGTTATATAACAGATCTTTTATGGGTCACAGTATGTAATAGATGACATGTGAGTGACAGGCATCACATGGGTGACACATGCACTGTGAGTGACAGGTGACGTGTGGTTCCCAGGTGCAGTCCATCGAGAACAAGCTGGACCTGCTGCTGAACTTCTACACGCAGTGCGTGAAGAAGGGCTCGTCCAACTTCACCCTGTCGTCCCTGCTGGAGCCCGACCTCACCTCCGATTACCACAGCCCCACCGACCACCGCGAGCTCTTCCCCTCCGCCAACACGCTCACCATCTCCCGCTCCGAGAGCGGCGGTACCATGGACTGAGCGGAGAACCCCCCCCCCCCCCCCCCGGAGCGGCAGCCAGGGTGGGCCTCGCTCATCCAAACCCAGCCAGGACTGAGCAGGAGGCACAAGCACAATGTTCCCCCAACAACCCCACTTCACACTGCTATTCTATCACCCCAACCCTTTACTCATCCACTCCACCCTTACCTCAACCCCCCAGCCCTCTTTTTAACACTCACTTCACCATCTATCTCTCTCAGCAAAATGCTTCACCTCTTTTCATGCCCTATCCCCTTCCCCTTCTCCAAACCGTCTTTTCGTTTCTCTCTATTCTTGACTCCTAACCCTCAACACCTTGAACTGTCTCCTTCCTCTCTTCATTGCTCCCTTCTCCCCTCACCCTCTCCATGGCAACCCCATGCACCAGCAAGGCTTGCCGGGAGAAACACAGCCCTGCTCCAGTTTTGAGGCTGTAATTAAGACTTTTTTCCACCAGGGGGCAATGCCTGAGCAGAGACACTGTAAAGTCCGCTCACTGAATCTTCCTCTCTAGATCTAAATCTCTGACTGGAGGGGGATAAACGCTACCTGACTACTGATATGCAAGCACTGTTTTACACACCTCTCCTCATCAGTTTTTCTTTTTTCTTACTTCCAGCATCTGTGGACACACACACAGACACACACTGTACAATGTCAACTGTCTTTTGATGATTTTATTTGTTTTTGATTATTTGTTTCAGATTTCATTTATTAGAGTTCCTACATGTTTATGTTTGCAATCAATAGACTGCCTAAAAATTTTTAAACTATTTTTTGGAGTCGTGAGTAGTGGGGTTGGACATATTTTTTTCCATTTTGGCAGAAATCGATTTCCTCACGATTGAAATCTGCACTTTTCTGCCGAAACACAGCGATCAGACCATGGGCAGCCATTGAGCCTCAGAAGAATGTAATCACTGCGCCTAAGCAGCCGAAGACATCGGCCAGAAGGAGGCAAACACCTTCTCTTACCGTCCCCTCCTGAACCTTTCCGCATGGCCCCGGCGCACCCGCTAAACCGGTCCTGAGGGAAACGATCCATACTGACAGAACCTCAGTTCCCACGCTGGGAGAGGAGGAATCATCACCTTGTGGAGCTGATGGAGTTGCAATTTCCTGCCACTCAGGTCTACGTTTCAGCATTAAGAAGCCCACTGTGCAAAAAAGAGAGAAAAAAAAAACCTTGCAATACTCCTTTAATATAAACTGGTGGCATGCATGATTGTGAAAGGGTGGGTTATAGAGGTCTACACGACAGAGTATTGATATTTTCCAAGACCAGAGTGCAATTAATGGAGAGGTTTTGTCACCTGAGTGTTTGGATGCATGCGTTCCAGGCTGCAGACATTAGGCACGACTTGCATGCACGTCCTCTGTAGCCAACTTTTGAGGTTCGACGGAATCCGGGTCAGAAAAGCCGGGTATCGGACACACTTTTCAGTCTTTTGCCTTCATCATTTCTCTTCATCCTCACTTCCATACTGCGGAGGTTCAGTACAAATTTGTATAACCATAGTATTTAGATCCCCAGACATTCTGGGCTCAGTGAAAAGGTGCACTGTTCAGGTGATTCAAGGATCAGGGAATGTGCACATGTGTTGATTCAAAAAAAGAGAGATATCTTCTTTGCACCTTTCTGTTTTCACTTTGATTTACCTTGTCATTGCTGTTTTCATGGCCAGGTATAAAGATGGGAATGTCTTTAAGATCATTACAGGTTACTGTGATGATGGGTATAGTAATAGTAATGTGCCTAAGCTACATGACACTAAGCCTGCCTAGTTTTGATTTCACTTTGTTTCACTTTTTCAGTTAATTTGCAGGGCACCTCTGGAATGTTTTTCTAAATGCAAACATTTCATTTTCTTTTCAGATAGACTTTAAGCCTTTTGCTTGGGAAAACTATATATGCCTAGCTTGTCTCTAGTAGGCAAGAAAGAAGTTGACTGAATGTCTGGAATTTATCTCGACAAACTTGAACTCCCATTTCCGTATGTGTGTGTGTACAGTATGTATGTATATGCGTGTGTATGTATGTATGTATGTATGTATGTCTGCATCCTAAGGAACATTTACTTCTGAACAAGAAATACTGTCTGCATTCATATCGATAGCATTGCTCGGTATGTATCAAAGACCACAGTACACTGCGTAGCCTAGAGAACTATTCCACATCAACTATATTTTCCGCATAAACCATATGTTTTAGCATTTAGCATTGAGTTTAGCAAAGGTTCTCTCTTGTAGTGGCATTTAATCACAGAAATGGACAGAACTGGAATACACAGGTCCAACAGTCTATACTTAACACACAAACACCACAGCACTTTAATCAATAATTTATGGAAGAAAATACTTGTTCTAGAATGTTGCTCTTTTTAATTCTGTTTTCTTTTGGGCTGTCTCTTTCTCAGATTATCATATACTTGGGTACTCTAGAAAAGCCTCAATATTTTTCCACTGTTTTATTTTTTTAAATAAATCCAGATATTGAAAGCCATTGTAATACTTAACTGATGTTAAACATGAAATGTCCCTTTATCTCTGAATTGATATTCAGAAAAGTTCAATAAATCTAGTGCTTATGAGTGACAATAACTTGCAACAGGAAAATGGCAAAATCATTCCTTCACCTTAGTGACTGGTAAGGATCAGCCAATCATTGATAGTTTTGATTCCTACAAAAAATTAAGGCAGGACTAGATTTTGCGCCACAAGTTTAGTGAATAAGCAATTGAATCCTGCCTTGATATTATTTTTGTAAAAGGTACTGTTAACACTCAGGAATAGATTAACAGATTAGAATAACTGTTTGACTTTGGTATATAATTACATGCTATATGGAATTCATTTTGAAGAAATCAGTCACTAAGCAAACATAAAGAACTAGCGTTGTCTTGTTCCAACCATACATTTGCTGTCAAATTAATGCAGCCATTATGGCAAACCATAAAGAGCACAGAGAATGAGGCATTTGGAATGAAGCAAACTGAGATGACAGATCAAGGAATCCAGCTGACAAACTGAGTGACAATGACAACAATTAGGTATCTATGAGAACTAAATGTCTGAAGCAATTTTCTGTCAGCTATGTTTTTTTAACATCTATTGCTGCCCGTTCTCTCTGCCAGTACATATAAGCACACCCCCTCCCCATCCCACACCCCAGAGAATTGGGAGATTTTAATTTGGTACAATCCAGCCAACAGTTTAGTTGACCCAGGTGGTTAAATGCTCAGACTGAGGAAACCTTTCCCCTATGGGGTTCCATATGACAGGATGGGGGTCGTGATTGTAATCACAAGGGCCCTGGCTGGGGTATCATACAGCACCAGAGTTTAATGTGCTAAGTGGTAGTTGATCATCTTCCTGGTGTCTGTGTATTTTTATAAAATCTGTGGGAAATGTGTCAGGTGGGGTTTTTAGTTCTATTGACCACGCGTAATTATCTACACCCTCGACCAATGGAGATGAAATGGTTGAAACACATGACTGAGCACTGCGTTTGACTGCATGCGTGTGGGAGCCTGGTTGGGGGGGAGGAGGGGGGAGTTGGGGGTGTTGGGGGGCTTTCTCTTTCTTGCTTTTGCAAGCCCCAAGACCTCGATTAAGACCTCACTTTGCTCCCCTCCCCCTTATTTGATTTTCCAGTGAGAATTTTTTGATTGGACACTGCATGCCAGTTAGAGCTCCATAGTGACTCAGAATGCAGTACAGTGGACATGATAACCTCATATCGGCATGATTATTTGAGATTAAGTGATCAAGGAGAGCAGCAATTTTGCACTGTAGTGTATGTTAGTGAAATGGCATTTTTCAATTTCCAAGCAAACTGTTTGCTTCCAGATCTCCTCATGACACAGCTGTCAAGAGAAGGCCAATTTTGAAGTCAAAATAAGTGAATGGATGTGACAGTAATTCAGCGGATGCCAATTAGAAATTAGCAAAAATGACTACAGATTTGGTTATGTTGGCAGAATTTAATTGATGTGAAATCTAATGATTCCTCAAAAATTCATCATTCTTTTTATTAGGATATTTATGTAGAATAACCAAACACCTTTCAAAAGTAAATACTTCTCAGAAACAGGGCTTCTCAGTGCCAAATCAAATTTACAGTAAATTTATGAGGGTCAAACTTTGGACATATACTTCCATTACCACAGTATGCCACAGCATAATTGAATTTAATGCAAAAAGAAACCCATCTGTACACATTACATGCATGCACTAGTCTGCATGCATTGAAAAAAACTGAGGGGTAAGATGTTAGCCACACATCTCGTGGTATTGAACATGCATACTGCTTATCCTTGGCATGCTATCCAGTCCTACAGACCACTACACGCTTACGCACAAAAATTTACTTTTATTGCCAAACGCAAGCATTATTTTATAAACTTTTAATAGCAATGATCAAAGCTACTACATGAATGCCATGCATGATCGAATTCTTCTGCATGCTTCCTGTCTTTAAAAAAAAAAAATAGACAAAAAAAAGCATTACATCCCATCTTGCTCTCATTCCAATCACAAACTTTCCCTGTTTGCACTCCTCATATATATGCAGCAATTGTTGTAATATTATAAAATGACTGTATCAAGCAATAAAATGCTAACAGACTAATTAAAAAGCTCTCAGTAAAATTTGAATAGATATTATTACTGATTTTCCTCTTGTGTACAGCTGATTGCGTTAACAAAGAGAAACATGCTTATTGATTGAATATAGTACCTCACTTGATTAACTTGTTAATTTATTTGTTTCAATAAAACATTTTTCTGAAGATTGAACATTGTGATGCTGGTTTTAATGTTTAAACCCTTCAGACACTTACATTTGTACAGTGTTTTGGGCCTCAAAGGGATGTATTGTTGATGTCTACAACAAGGAAATTGCATGAATTACTGTATGCCAGAATGAAAGTATGAATTGAACTCCAAGTTTGAAATACTAACATGAACTATTATGCATCCAACTGTGACAAGTGTGACTCTAGAATATAATTAGCCTGACAAAAACACTGATATCCACTAGAGGACAGTCTTAACTGTCATAATGTCTGCATGTGAACACTCTCACTGTTAAAACAGGAGAGACATATGGTATGGTATTCAATTATAAGTAACAGTAGCAGACTGAGACTAATGAATAGTAGCTCTAGGTACGACATTGTTTGTGTGATAATATGTCGAATGACATGGCAGTTTTGGAGTAAAATATTGCATTATCAGCAGAATGAGTGACATGTAACATACATTTTCAGTTGCCTTTTTTGCTCATTTTAGTAGGGCTACACAAAGTTTGGCGTATCTAGCATGGTTGTATAAAACAGGGATGATTGCGTTGCTATGATTGTAATATATGGATTGTTCCCACATGCTCAGAATTTCACCCTGATCGAATATTCAGCTCCTCTGGGACACAGGAATGTAAAGATTTATAGACTGTTGCTCTTTTGCTTTTGACAGCACCATAAATAATAATGTACATCTGGTAAAAATCTGTGAAGAACAATAGTCTTGAAATGTTATGTTGTTCCTTTCATCGTGTTTGACTTTAACTTGTGCTTTGATGGGATTAACTCCAGGGATAATGTTAGTTAACGGTATTAAATGACATAATTTGTTTACCTTTTCCAGCTTTTACCACTTGCCATCTGAATCTACCAGCTCTCTATAAACAGTGGAAAATCAGCAAACCTCTGTGTGTCATATGATGGCAACAGCACACTGACACTAATGCTGCAGACATAATAATTCTGTGCTCTCATTTTTGTTCTTCATGCTTTGTTAATTGTAAATAATCATGACACTGAAAATTAATACGGAGGACAAGAAGAACATAAAGATCAAGAGACACTACTTGCAGACAAATTATTTTGTATATCCATAATATGTATTTATTTATGTAGGTATTCATTTATTTTACTTTGGTGTGTGTGTGGAGGGGTGAGAAATACCACAAGTGGTAAGAAATACACCAAAACCACAAACAAAATGGGAACATTTAGTCATTTCAGTTGCTGATTGTTGTATTGTGCGTAGGCTTCTGTCACACACGTGGGATGTCACAGCTGAACAACTACACCAGTCTCGGTTGAAATGAATCTTTTATTCCCCCGACTCAGCAGGCGGTCTGTATCATGTGTCTGCGCTTATGTCTGCCCAGTTGCTCGCTTCTCTCCGCGATTCCCATCATTCCTGAGGGGAGAGAATCGGGGCGCAAGCCTTTGATTCGCAGCCCTGTGGCTGAGGCCCCCTGGTTGGGCTTAATCTCCTGTGTGAACACGGGAAGGGGTATCTTGGAGAGCAGGAGGGTGCATGGATGGTCTGTTCACTCTGGCCAAGTCTCCATGACTCGAAAATATATCCAACATGGTTAAAATATTCAAAGGATGTTTTACATTACGAAATACAGAGATCATTGGGGAGTTATTCCAACAAGCCTCTGCAAGTTTGTTGGCTGGATACTCCATTGTTTATATATTTTTCCCCAGTGTTGAGGGAGAATACCAGTATGATTCACCTTAGAAGTTGTGCTACAAAAAAAAAAAAAGAGTATATTTCAACATAAGCCATGGATATCATAGCAATTTTTGTTTTTGGCCACTTTCTCCTCTCTGGCAAGAGATTTATTTGGGTTGGGTGGGGGAGGTGGGGGGGGGGGGGGCACTGTCTTTCTGTATTTCAGCGGATGTTTATCTTGAATTGGGAATGGACATTGGACACCTTGATTTGTAATTAAGCAGATTGCTCAGTTACAGCTGTTATTTCCTCATCCTCCTGTCTCACATTGATACTAGTGATTCTCAGTGTTTTCATTCATCATATAATAAGATGATTGCCGGTGTGAGGATCTCACTGTTCTGGAATGTTCAGCCATCTGAATGACAGCATTATGACATCACCCTTTTCATTCTGGAACTGGAACCCTCTGGCCAGACAGAACCTGCTGATAAAAGAAATGTCACCTTTCTTCAGACTGGTCCAGTGAATATACACAAAACAAAGGTATTATTGTGAACTGCTGTATAGAATTGTGAAAATGTGCACAGCACACACCTCATTGAAAGGACAGATTATTCTATGTCTCTCTGGACAGGAAATAAGCAGGGATTTTATTATAATCATAATACACAGACATATTGCAATGGTAATTTGTGGTACTTTTTTGGTACTGACTTTAACCAAGTGCTCAACAGTTGCAGTGGTAGTTTTTGAAATACACACAAGAGGGCAGTATTAAGCTGTACTGATTCCCACTCTTTCTTTGTTCTCTGGGAATAATACAATTTCACGATTAAACAGGTTTTTCTCTCTATTTTTCAAATATTGAAATAAATAAAAGCTTATTTTGCCTCATACTTCATCTGAAGTAATGAAGCTGGTACAAAGAACAAAAGAAAATTTATTGTCTTGGCAATCGCAGTGATTTTAGTTCCTGTTTCTATGAGGGGGGTTGATTTTGGGGTTGTCCGGTAACCTTCTCAATATCCTGGTGGTATTGGTGGGAGGGCGGGGTCACTGAGGTATCAGACACCGCACAACTGTCGGAGTCTGGAACGTTGGCTTCATTCTTGCGCAGAATTCCTCTCACGGTAATTCCAGGGTGCCTGTTTGTCTACAGCATGTGTCCAGCTTAAGTCTCTTTCTTGAATATTTTTTGCAATTCCTGACATACTGAGAGAGAGAGTGTGTGTGTGAGAGAGAGAGAGAAAGAGGGAGAGAGAGAATACACATCTACACTTGAATAAAAAAGCAAATTAGTGATCAACATAACACTAAGTCAAGCAAGTGAGGGAAAATGAAAAATGTTACTCTAGTCCCAGTAGCACATGAGTTCATCATTTTATATAATATAACTAGATTGACATCTTTTGAAATTTTGTTCTAAAGACACTGATGTTATTTGAAGAAAACTCTGCTGCCATCCACTGCAAACAGCCATGAAGACAGCACTTACACCATAACTTGCAATGCCAACCAACAGAAATTTGACTCAGTTCAATTTATTGAATTGTTCTTTCGTCAAAAACAAAGTTTGATGAGTTTAACAATAGCCAAACTTAACTCGCCAAAATATGATTGTGAGGAGAATCACAATCACGCTTTTTTTTTTTAATTTGTCCATTTTTTTATTGGTCAAATATTTTATTTGTCAGATATTGTTTCAGTCCAGGCCTCGATATGGGAAAACCAGATGAAGCCTGTCAAATTCATGTTCATATGTTCATAGCAAGTGGGAATCGCACCCACGCAATGTACGCTATGGGAAAATGTATTGCAAGAATTATGTCTAATATATCAAGGGATCAACAGGCTGTGAAGAATTGTGGAATGTAAGCATACTGGAGTTTGGTGCTCTCCAAGATGTCCTGAACATTGATAAAAGGGCATGAGAGAATATTTAAGAGGGGATGAAAGAGGATTTGGCCTGGAGTCCTGGGTGGACACTGCTGCCTTAGAGAACATCACTTCCACAGCCTTGATATTTTTTAAAGGAAGAGATGGGAGGAGGACGGATCTGGAAATCTCTGCATGTAAGGGAAAAACAAGTCAAAGGATCTGCCTAGAGCCTTTATTGATTGGCAGGGGAAGCAGCAGAATTGTGGCCTCTCCTCCTTAGCTTTAGTTGTCTTTGTTGTTCATGTTGGGCCACCATCTGAAACAGAACCACAAGCCGGACCTTGTTTTCAGATGCATCAACGATTCACTTCCTGAGCTGAACAAACACGGGCTTTGGGATGGAGTGCTCGGGCCTACTGTGGGGTATGCGCCACAGTGTGAAGAGCAGGGGGGGCAGAGGCCGTGTCAAGGTGGGGGGTAGCAAAGCAAGGGGAAGGGGAGACTGATTGTGTGTCTTTGGGACATTTGAGAAGCCGCGACTATTGACTTCTTCTCTGTCCAGTTGGCGTGATGAACATTCCTTGCTTCCATTCGCATTAGCCATGCTATGTCACAGGACTGCATTTCTGTAATGCGTGCCAATGTCTTTAATGCGGAAATGTTCAGCAGAAGTGTTTTTAATGCAGTGCTGTAATGCAAGGCTTTTATCTGTTGTCAGATCTTGGTTTGCAACATGCATTGTTTAGCATCTTTTCCCCTCTTTAATTGTCACAGGTGCAGAACGTAGAACTAATCCACAACTTCTAAGACAGATTTCCTGTCTGGTGGCATCGGCCTGCCCATTTTATCAGACATAAATGTATATCTGGGCTTTTGTTTTCTCTAAAAAGAAAAGTATCTAATTATGTCACTCGTTATGTCCTTATGTATCCTCTTATTGATGCTTTTAACAGGTTCTGACTGTAACAATGTTGTGCAGTATCAGTTTTGTGATGTTGCTATATTTGGAATACTGCAGCTCTCAGTGGAATTCCTGTTCTTCATCACATCACAGCACAGGAATGAATAAACAGTTGAGTTGTCATTTTGAATTTTTGGTTCCAGAAGAAGATACATGCACCACTGAAGCAGTTTGTTTAATGTTTTGCAGGAACTTGCCTCCTTACTCAGATTGTCAGAGTTATTGGATATTACAGGGTGGAGGACCAAGCTAATTTTCTGAAAAAAGTGGAGAAACAAGCGTTAAAATAGCATCACTGCGCTAAACCCATTCATTATGATGTCATTATTATTATCTCTTGGCTTTGCGGGCTGGCTACTGAGCAGAAAGTGTTTACAATACAATACAGAAATCTGAAGATTCCTGACACTTTTTACTTGAACAGAGTATGTTGGAAGTGAAATGTTTTTGAACGATTACATATTGCAGTATACTGAAAATATGTAGAATTTTTGGAAAGGTAACAATTTTACACAGCTGTGTAATATATTGCAATATCTTAAAGCAACATTAATATCTTTATTTCAAATACATTAAATTCCATTTCCATAAGGATAGTACCAGGCCGCACTTTGAACGATGAGGTCCGTTGTTATCTCCCTTTACATGTAAACAAATCAAATTCACGCAGCTGCATAAACTATTTTATGCAGTCCCATAATAAATGACAATGGAGAGGAGACGAGCAACGTAGACCTGCAGAAATGGGGGCCATGGCATTACCATAGACATACCACACGGGCAGAGGTGAATATAATTGCAGCGAGGGCTAATTGACCTTTGACACTGCTGGAAGGGATTCGGGGTCAGGTGTACATGTGGTAATGCAACAAAAATGCAAACAATGGGGGCTGGACCGCACGGCTGCCTGCACTTTCCCAAATGAAAGCTGAGGTTATGGCGATGAGCACTAACGGGGGATAAGCGTTTGATTGACATGTAGATAAACCTCTGGTTTTCTGTGCGGTGGTATGTCTCACAGCCACAGCATCCCTCAGGTAGAGAAGGCTTCTCCTCCCACTCATACAATAGAAATTCATTTGGTCACCCATGGATACCTGTGGTTACCTGCGGTTCAGCTGTTGGCTGCCATTACCAGCTTTACCAGCTTCTGTGGTACCACAGAATTCTAATGAGCTGGCGTGTGGCCAGGCTGGAGGGAACTCCATGAAAATCTCCACTTTTTATGTGAAGCGTCATGCTTGTGCAGGGAGCTCTGCATCCTTGAGGAATTCTGGACATTTGCTACCCTGTGCAGCACCCTTGCTCCCTTAAGTTCAGAGGGATCTTCCCCTAGGGAGCAGAGGTCTCATTTGAGAGAGGGTGAATGCCTTTATCTTTTATTGATCGTTTCCTGGATCCACCTCCAGAGGGGTGGCTGACGGGTCACCAATTAAACTAATTTGTCGATTGATTGATTTGTTTATTGACAGCCCTTCCCCTCTCTCCAGCGCTTCTGTTGACGTTTAATTAGCACACATCTACAGCTGAAGCTCGTATGTGGGGTGTGGCTTACACCTGGGCAGTAGATACAGAAACATATGCTTTTTAGCACAACATTATTATACTAATTCGTTGTTACTCATACGGTTGTCCTCTCCTGGAACCCTGCTTTTTAAAGTCTTAAAGGCAAATTCCATTATGGGAGGGGTGGAGAAACAGCAAGGTTACTGCTCCGCCACTTCCCCGCCTCCACCAACACCCCCAGGGCCGCAAGGGTACATCAGGACATTATTATGTCTTTCTCCTGGCTCTCCCGCCTTTTGTCTTCGCACTTCATTTTGTGTGCTGTAGTTCAGTCAGATAGCGTATCTGAGCAATCCAGAGAATTTAATGGGAAGGGGGGGGGGCTTGTGGGCACATGCCTGGGAGTAGGGTTAAAAAATAGAGCAAAAGAGACAGAGAGATGCCTCCACCTTTCATCTCTGCCTTCTCCTCAAGGTCTCCTCTAATGGAGGGATTTGCGATGGAATATCGCAAACGCTTTACCGGCGTCCTTTCGCCTGTTACATCGCCGATTTCCTCATGAAACCATGAGGCCAGGGTGTCCTCGCCTCTCAGTTCATCGGAGAGCTCAGGGCTCTGTCCCCAACATTCAGCAGTGCTGCCCCAGGACACAGGGGACGCAGGGAAGGACGTGTTTCAATTCATTTCAATCCTGCAGGATGGCAATGTGAAAACGACACGCTTGCTTTTATGCCCCAGCTGAGCAGACTTAACCTTAACCTCCTATTTTCAGACGTAATGCCGGAGGGTAAGAAGTATTGATGAGAGCCAGGCGCTGTCAACGTGCATAGATTCTTTAAACGAGGATCAATATTAATGGAAGGGTAAATGAGGTTGTCTGAAGGTCTTACGGAAAGGACTCTCCTAGCCTCTTGCCTAAATAGAACAGATAAAAAAGTCCAGAAAGCCCTTTGAACCCCTGAGTGCTACAGCTTAAATCCTCTTTTTTCAGCTGAGAACTCATCACCAGTAGAGGATGACATATCACTCCAGACAGCATAAAAAATTCCACAGTCTGGCTGGGCTGAGAGATACATAATACATAATTAAGGTGAGTCACAGATGTCTGCCATTGATTTTTTTAAATCCCAGGAGTACATTTTTAACCACAAACACCCCTGTTCAACCCTCACAGAAATCCATTGGTACTTCCCTCTATTAAACATGTCATGGTCCCTCCTAAGATCATCCAATTTTGCCTATGCCTTTTAAACCAGTGGTTCTCAAACTCTGTCCTGGGGTACCACTGTGTATGCTGGTTTTCATTCCAACCTCATCTGTAATCCCAGAATTTTAACAAGCTGTTAATTTTTCTTCATTAGGTGCTTTTCATGTATTAGAGCTCTTATCCAGAAAGGGCCAGTGTGGGTGCACACACCTGATTCTACTAATCAAGTTGCTTAAAGACGCTAGTGGTTGATCCCAGAATTTTAACAAGCTGTTAATTTTTCTTCATTAGGTGCTTTTCATGTATTAGAGCTGGGGTCCCCAGTCTTATCCAGAAAGGGCCAGTGTGGGTGCACACACCTGATTCTACTAATCAAGTTGCTTAAAGACGCTAGTGGTTGATTAGTAGAATCAGGTGTGTGCATCCACACTGGCCCTTTTTGGATAAGACTGGGGACCCCAGCTCTAAAACATGAAAAGCACCTAATGAAGAAAAATTAACAGCTTGTTAAAATTCTGGGATTGCAGATGAGGTTGGAATGAAAACCAGCATACACAGTGGTCCCCCAGGACAGAGTTTGAGAACCACTGCTTTAAACTATAACATTATAAGCTGAACAAGGCTGCTTACACTGGTGCTAAAAATAAGTGTTTTCAACTCTCTGTGGAAGTCGTCTGTTCATTTCTAGTGAACAGGCACTACCGCAGGTAGATGGAGAGCGCCTCTAAAGGTGAAAAAATATTCATAACGGAAAGACAGGTCAAACTCTGTACCCCGCAGCGTCACCCACAATCACTTGTTCCTACCCCAGCAGTTAGTTGTTATTGTTGCTACTGGGACAGCCTCTGCCAGTTGTCGTGGCGACTAGCATGCGAGCACAACACGGAACATGACGCGGGATTTTCCGCAAGCGTCCAAGAATGCGGTCCCAGCTTGCAGAAGAGGGCCCAGTCCTCCTGCTGCGAGACAATGGCTCTCCACAGAGATCTCCAACATGAGACGCCCACTCCTGGGCGGGGCCAGCAGTGAGAGAAAACATCAACCCCACTACTGATGTCAGACATCTCAAAGAGCCCCTCTGCTGTCGGACAACACAAATATCCTCAAGCAGTAGCACAGCAATTATAGGAGAGAAAAACAAGGAAAACAGACATATTCCACTTTAGTTCACAGATTGCTTTAAAGCCAAATAAGGGCCTCTGTTGATTGGGCAGAGAACGAAAATCTGGACCCTCAGAATGTTGTGCCAGACAAAAAAAGTATTCCTCCGGGTAACATTCCCTCCACAAATAGCAGCTGCATGGACCTGTGGAGAATTCCCACGTAGGACTGTGTCACCAGAACACAGCCCACGGTCTGTGGCTGAGAGCCAGACATCTGATAAAGCAGGTAAGACGTATCCATAGCCAAACCAGAGCCCGTTTTCCAAAACACATTTCAGAAGTATTCCTCTCCAGGTTCTCACAGTGATTATTTTATTTTTTGCAGAATGAAATTCCAGATAAAATAGCCGTGGCGGTCAGACACACCCGCAGGCTCAGGTCTGTTTTTAGAATCTCGTAACAAATTGTGCAACGGGAGCAGCGGGGAGAAAAACATCCTGAGATGAATTCCTTTGATGGTCTGGAGTACAGAGAGATTCTCCTCAGCCTCTCTCAGCGCTCAGAGAAGAGTGTGCATCCCTGCAATACTCCAGAGAGTCCCCAGCAAAAGCTACCTGTCATTTCCAGTGTGATAATGATCATCATAATGAGCTGAATGTATATCAACCCTTTCAATCCTGTCCAAGCATCTCAGTGCACTTTACAGTTTGGAAGTATGTGCTGGTGGAGGGCTTAACTCACCAAAACCATCACTAATGTGTTTCCTGCCCCAAGCTAAATGATCCTAATTTCTGCAGAAGCCCCACACATTAGTAGAGGTGGTCAGAGAGTAACAGATTTAATTATATAAACTGAGGGATGGTTAGGTGGCCAGAGATACATAGCCACAATCTGACAGATGTTATCAAGTTATGTGAGATTTAGAGGCACCAGTAATTCCCCTCTGTTAGAGTATGTTCTGTCTGATTCTCTCCCGTGCCCCACTGGAGGGGGAGACTCAAAGCCAGGTCAATACGCAGTCCCTGGGAGGGGCTGTTTCTGGAGCGATCGAACTTAAGATAACAGGTATTGAACGGTGGAGTGACCGACTGGCAGGGTTGGGACAATCCCACTGGGGATTTGGGGGATGTGCTGTGAAGAGGGGAGGGGGCTAATGAAGAAGCACCTGAGACCCCCACTATCAAATGTTTATGAGAGCTGAGTGACATCATACAGGGAAGGGGGGTTGGGTGAAGACACACACAGACACACACGCACACACACAAACACACACATGAATGGACTCGCCTCTCCTCTTTGCATTCGGTACAGTAGGTTCACCTTTGTCTCTTCTTCCTTGAATCAATTAGAGAAGACACTGATGTACCCTCTTGTCTCTCAAGGGGGAACCACATCTTAGTGGCCTGCGGACATTTTAATAGTTAAAAAATGATTTTTAATTCATTTAAATAGCAGGGTGCTCTGTTTTGGATCCAGCTGCTTGCTGTCCTACACAAAACTATTAAAAGGTTGTTTTATGTTCCCTTTCACCTCTGAGATTCCGTATACATGCGGACACTAAATGGTGCACTGTTCTGTGTGCGGTGTTTGGGTGTGTTTGTTGAGCGACAGGCAGACATAGCAAGGAATGCCACACCCCTTGGCTCTCCATTCCAGTCTCCAAGTGGAGTCTCCCCCTCATCCAATCCATAGGGAATGTGGGTGGGGGGTGTTGTAGAGGTAAACATGAGCCAGCATGTCCCTACCTTTAAAAGAACAATGTAGCCAGATGCAGTCTGGAGAGTGTAGTTAGATCCTGTGTACACACACCAGGTGTGGGACTGCTGCGGGTAATCCGCCTAATCAGGGAGAGAGCCGGCCTGAAAGAGCTTCTCTGATTGGATAATTACACCCCACTGTGATGTCGCCTGTACTCTGAACGATATGTGCTAGACTGACCATTCATGAAAAATAGCTATGAAAAGGTATTACTAATGTATATGGATGGATAGCCAATAGATTTACAGAAATAATTTGGGCGCCTGATTCCATGATGCTGTATAAAAAATTTCACCTCGGTCAGCGCACAGTCATCACAAAATAGCTTTTGCGTAGTTATAAAAACATGAGTAAGACTGCTCGAAAATCAATGAGTCAGAGCAGGGTTTGAGCAAAGTTAAGCAAATCGTGACTTCTCAGTATGAAACCGGAGCAATCTATTCTTGAAGTTCCTGGGTTGCTGGGTTACCCCAGTTCATGCATCACTTCTCACTATGATCCCTTGGTTGCAAGAAGTTTATCTTCCGAGAGGAAGATAGAGTGACGAGTTTGTTGTCTACGCTGCTGGAATCCGAGAAGGCTTTCAAAGCAAGCTGGCTGTGAGTGAGAGAGAGAGAGTGAGAGAGAGGGAGAGAATGAATGAAAAAGGAATTTTCAATGGAATGCACATTTGCACTGGGATTTGTGCTTCTGCAGCATTGCGTCAAGGTTCCAGGTCCTAAACTGCGTCATATGCACAACCCCTCAGACAGTGAAACCTACACTCCTCCTCCCATCACCCCCCCTTCACCCAACAGAAAACCCAGGGTTTGGGCAGAACAGCCAGTCCCCAGGTTTTCTGAGTATTCTCCAGTGGTAATGGAGATTTTGCATGCCTGAGAATATACTGCATTTGGCATCTTTGCTATTTGTTTATACAAAAATCAACAGGTGTTGAGGAGGCTCAGAAATTTTAGTGATGTTCTGTTATAATGTCAAACCCAGTGGAGCAGTTAAGTCTCCTGAACGATTTTACAGATGAGCCTCGTGCAACATCCATGCGGCTGCGCTTGGCACATGCAACCTTGTTTACCATTTATTCTACACCAAGGGGGCGTAGAACCGAACAGGATGAGAAGTTCTCCATGTCCTTGGAATACCGTCTCCGTCACTCTGGGACTGGAGAACATATTTTATCGATTATGCATCCCACCTGGTCCCCCTGACCTCAGTTTGGAGTTAGCAGACCCCACTGAGGAGCGCTGGTAGTACTGGAGAAAGAGCTAGATTGTTCTGCAACACAATGGCCTACACTGCTTCTCTCTCTCTCTCTCTCTCTCTCTCTCTCTCTCTTTTTCTCTCTTTCATATATCACAGATCCATAGGCCTTTCCTACTTGTGAAAGAACAAGTCATACAACTGTGGGAGTCATTGTTGCCATATGTCTCACTATCTCCCACAACCAGGCCTACTTTTTGGAAGTGACATTATCAGAGAGTTTTAAGACAAGCGTAGACTTATCTGTGTCTCCTTTCTTTCTTCTCCTACTTGAAAACTGACAGTAAAAGCTATACATGCGTATGGTAGGAAGCAAACCGTGGATGGCTGGGTTGACTCCTGACTCATTATCAGGCAGTCCTCCCACACGAGCCTGCGTTGCGCAATGGCGCTCCACATGTTGCAGGGTTCTGCCTATACATTCCGTGACCCCTGCGTAACAGCACAGCCCCTGAGTCCACATCCAGTGAGTCACAGTGAGGCCCCCATCTCGTGACCAAAGTCTGATTCAGGAAGTTAATGGAGGTAGGGGGTTATCTGAGAACCCCCTCGGGCCTTTGGCGACCACAATTAAGGTCCTGTGCTTTTACCGTAAGGGAAAGGCGTTGGACTGAATCACAGTGCTGGGATGTTTTTGCCGTATTGCCTGTTTCCTGCGTGTTACAGCACGTGTAGGCGTTTGGAACGTTCATCTTTCAGCTAAACGGCTATGACTGATCGCACACATGGTCAAGAAGACCAGGGATGGTGGAGTCATGTTCTCAATAGGACTGAATAGAACAATGCTGATATTGATGGGATCAGGGAGTGGGGGTGCCATTTATTTTAGTAATGGTGAGTGGGAGGGGCTTGCAGTATGACAAAGATCTGTAGCCAGTCAGTTTATGGATAATAAAATAAATGAAATGCAGTCTGTTGTGATCCCCAACCATTCTTAAATTTACCTTACAACAAATTAGACCTTGGTAATTGATATTAAATTCAGCACATTGTTGTCGAATGTGGCAGGGGAAACACTAGAGTAATCAAACTGGGCCTTTCAGTTCTGTTCTGTTCAGTTCAGTTCAGTAACAAAATCCTCAATGTCTCTTGGTCAAAATGAACATTGGGTGCTTTTGCATTGCCTTTCTTACATGCTTTATGCTTGTGAGTGAGCATGTGTACTGATATGTACGCTAATCTATCTGTCTGTCTGTGTGTCTTTGTGTGTGTGTGCGTGTGTGTGTGTGTGTGTGTGTGTGTGTGTGCATGTTTATGCAAGGAAATGGAAGGGTGTAACTGCCTATATGACTTATGGCTATTGAGTCTCAAACAGGGGAAATTGATATGACCATAAATTTATTTAGAAATAATCCTGAAACTGATTTTTGTGACAAAAAAAACAGAACAAAATAAATTACTTTAGCAAATAATTTTACGTTAAGCATAATCAAACAGAACTTCCACACATTACAGAAGAAATGAATATGCTTCCTAATGGGTGGTCTGAAAAACCGACATGCTAAGTGATCATAATGGTGTTTTTAGGTGTTTTCTCTGTCTACTATTTGTAGCTCACCACTGATGATAGAGAACACAAAAATTGCTAACGCAGTAACAGCACATAGGTATAGCAATCACATAGTTATGTACCGTAGACAGAAGGCACTACAGGAGAGAATGTGCAAGGTAATCAGAATAAAGCACGTATAAATTAGAGCTACAATATAAACAAACAACGCTGAGTCATCACCATTAAATAATGATGTGCCATCTCTCTGGAATAAAATTGATTATTTTTCTGTACTGTCTGGAGTTTAGGTACATTAAAGTATTTTTCCACATGTAGAAGCTGTCTTACTAGGTGGTGACGCTAGCCTTTCAGATACTGTAGGCTTTGCACTGTATTTGTCTTTTACAACCACTCACTGGCCCTTCACCTGGAAAAAATTGAAATTTCGAAAAGTAAGAATACATTGCTCAACTATGTGAGTCATGTGATAACACCCCTTTCCTGAAATATTTTTTTCTTCAGTCTCATGTCTTTCTTTGCTCTATGAGGAGTGGAGAACTTTCAAGAAACTGATGACTCACTCTGAGTTTCAGATAAATGTCAAATCCTGGAATGTATGTAATAAATACATTTTCACCCACTTAATTTCTGTAGACAGATACCATGCCCCATGTATGCCCCATGTGAAAAAATAGTTTGCTTATGTATACTTGAAGCATATATGTATGTAATTATAATTCAAGTATGCTGAAGTATATTATGCAAAAAAGTGAACCTTGGAATAAATACAGGTTCAGTTGCATTTTAGGTTTTACCTCCTTTACTAAAATCATCAATAGCCAATCCAGTTGAATTATATGAATTCTGCAGTTTGTTCTCATTATTATTCAAGATATTTTACAGTTTTTGGTCATGAAATTGTGCATATTTGTTTGCATTTTGGCACTTTGGAGAATGGGGTGTCTGTCAATGATCACGCTTGGTAGATTACTTTGCTGTATTGTGTTGACGGTTTGCTCACATTTGACCTCTACCCCCAGGCTTCCCCACCCTTCCCTTGTCGTGCGTTATTGATTATAGGTTTCGGGCTATTGATTCCAGTATGCAACATCTGTGGCCCAAGTTAACAAGCTTTCAGGGGTCTGTTAGCTCCAAGTACCCAGATTCCTGCTGCCACAGCTCCATCAAAAAGGAGGACATTCAGAAGCCTCAGATTCCACGGCAGGACAGCTGCAGAAGAAAGAGAACACCTGTCACTATCTCCGACACCATGGGAGAGAGAGAGAGAGAGAGAGAGAGATTTTATTGGGACATTGCTCAACCACAGAAATTACTGTACTTCAAAATAAAAATTATATACAAGCAACAAAAACAATTAACAAACTAACCACAGGTAGAAAAGCGAGAATAGATAGAGAAGAGAGAGAGAGAGAGAGAGAGAGAGAGAGATGTATGCTCCTCTCTTTTGGTTTGAAGCTAATCACATATCAATCCATCATTCTTAGTAGAAAGACTGGCTCTACTGTTTTGTACAGGTTCAAAGAAAATAAGTGGTAATTTCTAATGACCATTTTGTTTATGTAATTTATATTGTTCGTACCTGCTGTTGCAGTAAAAATATTTCAACTCAGTTGTCTGCTTGTCTTGACAGCAACCTGCGATGCTCTTTTCATGCAGAAATACAGTCTGGCACCTGAACCACAAGAGGGAGCTGAAGATACCACACTATAAAAATGCAGGTTGTTGCGTCTGTGTTCAGAAACCGTAAAAAGTAAAAAGTACAAATAGAGTTTAGAGAAATGTAAGGGGCATTACAGGGCTTTTGTTTTTCAGTATAAGAAAAAGTTGATGTTTAGGACTATATACTGAAAGACAAGTCTCAATCATGATTGTGAAGAGAAAAGACACTTCCCTTTTATCTTTTACAAGCGTCTTTCTGATACGGTTATATAGAAAAAACATATATGAAGAAGCAATAGAGGTCAGAGTAAAAAGGAATATGAAAAGAGCAAAGAGATAAGAGGTTCAGTAGATGGCACAGGCAGAGAGAGAGAGAGAGAGGAAGGGAGGGAGGGAGGCAGGAAGAAAGAGGGGGTGGGGAGGAGGGCTTACCCACAGTGACTGACAGACCCTCCTCTCAGCTGTTATATAGAGAGGTCAGTGAGCCTGGTGGAGAGCACACAGACTGCCTGAAAGAGAGCCAGAGAGCCAGAGTGAGAGACAGACAGAGAGACAGCAACCTGCGCCTCAGTACCAAAATACGCACTCTGCGTTCCACCAGTGGATTATAATACAGATAAGGGAATCCCTGCAGTTTTTACTCAAGGTAAGGAAAACTTTCTGCCTCGGCTCTTTCTTCCGCTTTCTTTTATAGCAACACCCCCTCCCTTCTCGTATTCCACATAGGTGCAAATTTCATGTCAGCTGGATATTTCCCAGGTTTCTTTCTACCTGATAAATGGACGGTGTGCCTGCATTGGAGTCCTCAAAGCACAATGGGAACAATTGTGATGTTTTTCCGCTTGTTAAAATGTACACAGGTGTAGGATTTGATTTCTGGCCCAGCTGATTCATAAAAATGAATAATCCTGCTGATTGTGACTGTAAAGCGTACAGTATATTTTGTCTTTAGGGCACATAGTAGAGGGCGTATCCACACTTACACGTGATTCCATGGATGACAGTGTAATTCAAGAGTGCTTTATTTGTAAGCACAATAAAGCACGCTCTAAGCACCGGGTTTACACCAGGTTGTTCGATAGCAGGACCACTGTGCCACACAGAGCGATCGCTCTGTCTTGGCTGCTGCTCTTACACCTGCGTCAGGCGCTGGAGGATTCCTCATTCTGTGACCTCCCGTGCGTCGGACACCGGAGCAGGCGCTCGTTCGCCCCTGTCCCAGATTGAGCTTTTGTTATCTGAGCTTAACCGCAAATTGGCGGGCCCAGGGAAGGGTGCCAGCGCTCCAGGTCACCGCCAGCAGACCCAACGCACGCGCTCTGCAGTCAAAAAGCCGCACTCCAGCGACGTGTTCCGCCTCCCTTGAGCAACCGAGTCACTTGGTAGTCGGTCGTAAAATAATTTTTCAAAGCGCAATCGACAGGTGCCGTGTCCGGGCGTGTGTGTGTGTGTGTGTATGTGTGTGTGTGTGTAAGAGAGAGGGTCTGTGTGCGTCTGTGCGCATCAGACATAGTGTGCATTTGCACGTGTTCAGGAGTTCAGAGTGTTAGAGAAATTGATCATTTGATTTAATTACTTAACCAGTTTTGCTAACAGGGACAGTGCACAGTACTCAACATATCTATGTTAGCATCACTGTAAATGTGTGGTAACTCAGAAACTCCTTTTTTTCTGTAGATCATGGCGGGTTAGTGTAGATATGATGACATAATATCAACAAAAATAAAAAAAACATACAAATAACAAAAACAATTGGCCGTTGAAATGAGGCACCCCCGTTTGAATCTTATTCTTTTTAACTTGGTTACATCCGATGTAATATAATCACATTTGTGCACATAAAATAATAAAAGACAACAACGGCCTTTTGGTCGAAATATGAAATTTCATTTATGTTTAATTGAGCTCTAATGATACTAAATTGGAAATGTAAATGCAGATGCAGGTGGGTGATCCTTGGTGGTAGGGCTAATTAATCATGAAAAACAAGCAAAAACAGGTTCAGGACAATTATGAGTTTAAAGTTAAGTTCTCTGTCTCTTGCTAATCTATCTGTCTGTGTGTGTGTGCATGTGTTTGTGTGAGTGAGTGTGTGTTTGTGGTGTGCGTATGGTGTGTGTGTGCGTGTGCTTGTGTGTGTGCGCGTATGTGTGCATATGTGTGTGTGTGCATGTCTGTGTGTGGTGTGTGTGTGTGTGCATTGTAATGGGGGAGGGGGTTGCTGCTCTGTGTTATTGTAGTGCTTGTCATTGTCTTTCTGATTACTTCCACACCACCGAAACACAGCTGCACATGTTGCAGGTCCATCTGAGGAACCCTTCCTTATAACCATAATGCAGCAGTAATGGAAGGCTTCACTGGAGACCGGTTCCCTTTAGCCAAACGTGCTGCAGTCCAGCCCTGGGGCATGGTATCTGAACCCCACTGTACTGATGGGTCATTGTTGGACAAGGCTGTCCAACTGACCATCCTACTGGGTGAAAAACGCTTGGAAACTGCTAGAAGCAGTCTTGATCTGAGCTCAGCTGCCCTTATTGATGCAACTTCGGGGATGCGGCTATGGGTTTTAAATCCTACAGAATCCCTGGGGAGTCTGTCTGCCTCATATTGACTGGGCTTTGTGGAACTGGGAGGTGATGGAGGATTTCACACCCGTTCTCTGCTGTCACACACACACTGGCCCTGCAATTGGAAAATGAAAGTCTAACGTGCACAGGAAGTGGTGAAAGTCTAACGTACACAGGAAGTGGTGAAAGTCTAACGTACACAGGAAGTAGACATACCTCTGTGCTGGAGGGGACAGGAGTTTGCAGCATTGTGCTCCAAGCTCATGTTTTTTTTTTTAGCCACATCTGAAATTAATGAAATTTCCCTGTCTGGTGTGCTTCCTTTATGAGTCTGCCCTTCAATACACCTGCATGAGTGGTCCCTAGCTCAGTATTCCTCAAAGCT
This sequence comes from Anguilla anguilla, assembly GCF_013347855.1. Taxonomy (NCBI): domain Eukaryota; kingdom Metazoa; phylum Chordata; class Actinopteri; order Anguilliformes; family Anguillidae; genus Anguilla; species Anguilla anguilla. The sequence goes on from NC_049208.1 coordinate 29,358,408, forward strand.
TTGAGAGGTATGCGATATCTTAACCTGCATGTGTAGTCACATCCCCCCTCCCTGCTGTTACCTTGAAGCCGGTAATTATCAGGACACAGCCAGAATCCTGAGGTAAATGCTTCCTACTGAATGGAAATCCCGTGCAGGTGCAGTTCTTATCGGGGTTACATTGTGCAAAACACTGGGCTCGTGTCTGGCATGATTTACAATGCATACTTTTTTCTGCCTTCCCCCATTTGTACAGCTTGAAATTCACAGATGTAACTGTAGAATTTTTCATAGCTTCGATGGCAGCACCCCACTTGAAATTTGAGCCCTCCAGCTGACGGCCGATAATTGCTGTCGGCTGCCTTTCACGAGTTCCCCCTGTCGTTGCTGATGGTGTTGCTGATGGTGTTGATAGAAGATGCCTCAAGGTGATCATAACCACCTAATCAACATAGCTGAAAGGTGGCTCCAGTGACACTTTGGAGACAGTAAGCTATGTCAGCAGCAGTGTCTGTGGAAGACATTCTGGAATGTAGAGCATGTATGTTCTACAGTCACTACACAATAAAATGGAATCGTACCAAACAGAGCTGAGTACGCTACTCTGAATCATGGGCTCTCCATACCTTGACCTCATTGGATCCCGCTGTTTGCTTGACCACTCCACAGAAGTGAAAAGTCAGTCATAAAAGGAAGGGCCATAAGGCTCAACTTGGCAGAAACTGAGCATTGCTGTTGGGTGTGTGTGTGTGTGTGTGTGTGCACGTGTGTGTGTGTGTGTGTGTGGGTGTGCGCGTGCGTGCGCACATGTTGCCGCTAACTAGAGGTGCAGTCATGCAGAAAACTGCACTGCAAATGACTTTTCCGGAGCTCCTCTTCATCCGTGGAAGGGCCATTGTGCTCCGGAAGCCGATTGGATAATTGATGATGGTATTTATATAAACAACCCACCCACTCATCCCCCTTCTGGACCGCCCATTCCTTCTGCTCCCCGCCCCCCGTCTCGGTAACTCAAGACCACAGCAGGCAGTGAAAACGCAGTCACGTGCGGAGATAAGCCATTGTTCTGTGGGCAGAGCGAGAGTGATGGGGGCAAAGTTCTTGCTCTGTGGAGCCTGGGGAGAGATGGCCAGGCAGCCACCTCCAGAGTGACTGGGAGTCCTGGGAGCAGAGGAGTCTGAGCTGCTTTACTGCAGTTTATGTATCGCCCGTCCTCACGTCATTTTTATTTCCATTTTTCATTTCTCACCGAATGCAAGGCTTTAAAAAAATATATATACTCATACATTTGAATGTTAAATTAGCTCACATCGGTACTGAGCTTAGTTTAGTTTAGGTTTCTTTATATATGTGAGGGCTTGTATGATTTGCCATCTGGTCTCTTTTCAGATTCCACCCGTCAGACTGTGAATGTGTGTGCTCGTGTGTGTGGGCGTGCACGCATGTGTGTGTGTGTGTGTGTGCGCATGCGTGTGTTTGCGTGTGTTTGTGTGTGTGAGTGTGTGTGTGCATGTGTATGTGTGTGTGCATGTGTGTGTGTGCCTGTGCATGTGTGCGTGCATGTGTTTGCTGTGTTTTATTTTAATGTCTCTGATGTGTGATGATTGCTCTGAGAGCAGGAAACATGCCTCTTTCCATTCCGAAGATAGCACAGGGCTCTCACATGGTGGTGATAATTTCATGGCCTTTTTGCACTCTCACATGTGCAGTCACATTTTGATTTTTTTTTAAAAAACGCCTATCTTGTTTCCTTCCATTTCCTTTGCATTAAATGACCATATATGTCGAGCCGTTGCTTTCAACACTAACCCAGCTTAGGCTCATCTTCTTCAAATGACCAATTAGCTATGTTGCAATGGGTTGTGATGAAATCTAATTACTTTTTTTAAATGTTCTTTAATTTTTTGGAATAGTTTTTAAAGTTCTCAGAGCATTCTGACTGGATTCCACAAAAAAACTTCTCAAAACTATATAATGAAATAAAACGACCCCCATTAAATACCCATAAGTATGCATTTAGATACGTGGTGCAATATCCATTTTACTGTTGAATGGTTGACTGTCCATCACACCCACAGCTATTTAGATTTGTCTTAAAATAATTACTGATCACAGTGTGTATCCACACAGTAAAATATCCCTTGTTAATTAAACTCTAACAGAGTATATATGAGTCTAATAACACTGAACATTTTACTGTTCATCCAACAATGCTGTGTAAAGTAGTTAGAGCTTGTTTATGAGTCATGATTTTACTTGTGTGTGAGAATAGTGTATGCTATAATCTTAGTTGAGAGACATGTGCATGCTCTAGCCTACTCCACGTAAGACTTCTTCATATAAGAATGGTTTGTTCTACACCTGTGTGCGAGATGGTGTATGCTGTAATCTTTAGTGAAAGACGGGGACACACTATACTCCTTGTGTAAGTGTTTGATGTGAAGACTAGTGTTTGCTGTACTCCTGAGTAAGTGCAATAAGTGGAATTATTTGAGGTGGCACTAGAAAAGGAAAAAGGCTGTGTATTGTTTATTGTATGATGTAACATACAGGCCAAGGCACTCCAGACTGGGAAGTTATTGTATGAGCGCAATTCTATCTGTTATTTCTTAATTGCATAATATAATATGCAATTTGCTTTGAGCAAAATACATTGATTTGCAACATCAGTTATGGAACACAGTGCAATATATCTTAGAAAAATATGTGTGGGTGTTTGCATAGGCGCATAAGTGTGTTTGCACATGTGAGTAGAAGCAGATTTAAAAATGAAGAGTTTTTTTTACAGAGGTGTATATTTGAGCCCTGTTGTTAGGGTGTTCTTGTCTCGGAGAAGGGCTTTACCCCCAGTACATGTGAACAGAGCACAACTTATCAAAGCGTCCCAAGATCATTGCCTGGATACGCTCCACTTTTCAACAGCTGTAGGGTCAGGAGTCCATCTCCTGCACTCTTACACCATAAAATGTGGCTTTACTCTACGCTGACTTTCTGTTTCTCATTCCAACCAGCTTTATTTGTCATGAATTACCAGCAAATCTGATCCTATTAACAGTTAGCCTTGGCTGGTTCCTCTGTTGGAAACTATGGCTCTTTGGCAGAGAAGACTAGTAGCATGCTATTTAAAAAAGGAATGCACTTTCTCACGTCTGATTATTGTTGTTGTTGTTTCTTGTATCCTGCAGGTGAGCAATGAAGTTCCTACTGATGACAGTGGCCCTTGGGCTCCTCCTCCTGGCAGAGGATGGAATGGGGAGACGCGCGTCACGGACGAGGAGAGATCTGAACAGCCCCCTGCACAGGGGCGGGATTCGGGACCCGTTCGGGTCTTACTGCGAGCGGAGAGGGGGCTGCTGTCCGGGACGGGATGACCAGTGCACTGTCCCATACCTGGACACCATATGCTACTGCGACCTGTTCTGCAACCGCACTGTTTCCGACTGCTGTCCCGACTTCTGGGGGCACTGTCTGGGTGTCCCACCTCCCCTCATTGGTGGTGAGAGAGAAATAGGAGAAGCAAAGGGGAGGAGCTTGGGAGGGGGGTGTGGGTAGGGTATTGGGGGCTAAGCACCTTGTTAGCCACAAGAACAGCATTTCAGATTATACTAACCAATCAGGACCAAAGCTGTGCATCATGTTAAAGTGTCTAAAGTACGTCACATGGTTAACCACATGCCATGACACGTACAACGATGCAGTGCACAGGTTAATGAACTGGGCTGAAACCTGAAGCTTACAGCTTGCTCATTCTCCCAGTAAGACAGTATCACTGTACACTTGAACAAAATGGTGAACCTGAACAGCAATAGGAAGTATCCTACTAATAATATATGCCATGAATTCATAATATGTAATATGTGAGCTGTGTATGTTAAAAAAAACCTATATATCTTATAGCACTGCTACAGCTGAAATACAAATGTGTTACTGAGCTATGTTTTGACTGAAATACAACCACTGCACAAACCTCTTGACCTTGCATCTGCGTGAGATAAGACCAGCAGGGACATCTCAAAAATATCTTTTCAGGCTGAGGCAGAGGCACAGCATAGCAATGCTCTCTGCACATCTACATGGAAATTGCTATCATAGCACAGCATTAGAGAGAGGCATTAATTATTCTATTCTGGAGGTTTAGCCTCTACATTTGCATATGCAAATCAGATAAGTTGCAATCTCTCTGCCCAGCGGAAAAGGTGTAAATTTTGCACAGACGGGCAGAAATGTACCTGTAAATCAGAAGGGAACAGTAGGTTTCTTATTAGTGGAAAGAGAAGGGGGGAGGTACAGAGAGATGGATGAATGGAGGTCAGGGGAAAGAATGCCTGCAATGTAGAGGGAGGGAGGGAGGGAGGGAGGGAGAGAGAGAGGGGACGAGAGTGAGAGCGGAGGTACGGAGAGGGTGTGACAGGTATGTGCTCGTTAGACGATGGGGGGAGTTTGCTGAAGGAGAGGGACGGGGGTCCACAGGTGTGTCACCAGGTTACTGAATCACACCAGACCAGGTGTTTACTGACACAGACTTTATCTTCCTCATTCTCTCCTCTCTCTCATTTTTTTTCTCTTTACTTATTCTTTCTTTTGCTCTTTTGCTCTCATGCCCAATCTCTTTCCACCTTCCATTCCATCTCTATCCTTTCTCTTTCTCTCTCTCTTTCTCATTCTTTTTCTCTTTACTCATTCTTTCTTTTGCTCTTTTGCTCTCATACTCACTCACTTTCCACCCTTCCATTCCATATTTTTCTCTCTCTCTTCCATCCTCTGTTGTTATCTGCTCAACTTACCTGTATGAAAGGGTAGGAGCCTCAGTCGAGGAAGAACAAGCTCTTTCATAGTGAACAGGGCTGGTGTGGATTACTGTACCAGTACTTTCACGGAGAGCCGAGCTGGCTAAAGTATCCAGCCGGCTTCAGAAGCGACTCTTAAAAGGGGAAAGGGAAAGGAACTGCTCAGTCAGAGTACCTGGAAACAGTCCTGTCCTCCCATGCACTCCAGAAGCACATCAGCTGCCACATAACATTACCGTGACATCACGGTGCCACAATGCCCAGTGTGACCCCGCCGCTACAAAATAGCAGATATGTGCTGAAGGGGTTTACGACAGGGCTGGCGGGAACGTAAAGGGTGTAACACAAGTCTGCTCCTGTCAAGTTAAAACGTTCATGCAGCAGCGCCTGCAAAAACACCCTGTGCTTGCTGGTATGACATATGGCAGACTACCGTGTGTTGTATCAGCTTGATTGTGTCAGAGTTCATTAGCCGGCTGTGGGAGGACCAGCATGCAAGAGTGATAAATCATAGGAATAGGAAGTTCCATGGATGTATGTTTCTCAGGGTGTCTCTTGTCTGGGGTCTGGGGTGGGTGGGTGGGTGCTGGGGTCTGGGGTGGGTGGGTAGGCGGGTGAGGGTGAGGTGGGGCGGGGGGGCGGAGGCTTCGTGATTTAGCTACATGAGAACCAGACAGTCCGGCTGATGTGAGGAGCTCTAATTAAGCATGTTAAAGCGTGACCAGGACCTCACATCGCTGGGAAAAGGCCGAAGAACATTCCGATGCCGGATTACCGGAGCATCGCACTGTCCAAAGAACGTCGGTGTTAACCTGCTCAGACCTGGTTTCTCTGCAGTGCTTGTATGTGTGAATGTGTGTGTGTGTGTGTGTGTCTGTGCATGCTTGTGTGTGTCACTGAGTTGTTTCCAATTGCCCAAACAGTCAGACGTACAGCACCTGCAGACGTGTAGTAATAGGTTTTGTTGTTATTATTTCAGGGTCTTGTGAGAGGAATGGACAGAGGTTCCCCTCAGGAGCAACATACAAAGAAAACTGCAATTTGTGGTGAGTCCCATCTCTCACTTTCCTTCCTCTGTTTCTGCTCTTTGCTTTATCTCAGCAATGAAAGGCATCGCAGGCCTTTGTATTCCGGTAGGTGTTGTTAGCAACAAGACTTCATCCATAGGGTGGTCGATAAAGGGGGAGCGGTTGTTTTGAATGTGTCCATGTAAGGCATTTATCACCACAATACTAGGCAGTCTGGTAGAGAACTGAGTTTATTAATATGGGGGTGGTGGGGGGCGGGGGGGGGGGGGGGGGGGATTAGTACCACACACATTCCTGAGAAACCCGTCTAGCTCAACCCTTTCCTCCCCCGTCTGTTTCACTCTGGCTCACGGGCCACTCTTGCTCGTGGCACAGTAAAGAGGAATGACTGCTTACACTGCAAACATCCAGCTGGATTAATGCACAGAGGCACCATGGTCTACTCACTCTGTTTATATTATGGCCACTCTCACCCATATGTTAGTGTATACTGTGATTACTGACTCTTACAGCAAATTGTCTTAATCCAGTGGTGACAGGAACAACTGTATAGAAACTTCATTGGAGGTCAGTTCCATTCACCTCTCATGAAAAATTAATAATAATAAGACAAAACTCACTCATGGATTTTATTCTGTTAAATTCAGACTCCTTACATTCAAATACTTCTTCATCTATGTTTTGCAAATCAATCAGTCAGTCTTGCAAATAAATTCTGTACTTTTGGAAATTCAAGAATTTCCAAAAGTACAGAATATAATAATAATAAGAAGAATAACAATGAGAATAAGAATATGAATAAGAAGAATCAAGCTGCTATTGTTTATTTTTCTTTTTTAAGTTAACAAAGTTCTGTCGTATACGAGTTTGATTTTTTAAATTTATTTTATTTTATTTTTGGTTTCATTGAGTGGCAGCATTAATATCAACATAATTTTCAGGTCTAAAACTTTCCACCACCTCCAGTTATTGAGGTTCTTAGGCTGTGCTTTGATTTTTGCCAAATTCTCCAGCAATTTCTCCAGCAGACTCCTAATATGTAAACTACTGGAATTCCACTTAACTGCTGTTCAGTTCCTCATGACAACCCCCCCCACCTCCACTCCACACTGCCCTCCGCAGAGAATGTTGTTCTTTGATATGACTTCAATAGATTTATAAAGAAACAACACTCCTCTTATCCTTCTCTCTCTCTTTCAAACACACACACACACTCACATACACACACACATACCACACACCCACACACAAACACACACACACACACACTCACACACACACACATACCACACACACACACACACACACACACACAAAGCTAGAATATTAGGAAGTGAAATTCCCCACCTATATGTCAGAGCAGTTTCTCACATACATGGTATGTGCAATCCACTCAGACCGATAACCAGTGTGTGGTCTGTGTATATGTGTGTGTGTGCTTGAGTCTCATCCACCGTACAGCACGTGTGTGTCTGTATGGGTGTGGCTGAGTGCATGTGCATGAGTTACACATGAGGAACTTCGTCCATATCCAGCAAACCTTCACTCACTCACCTTGGAAATGTTAGTGTCCGTCCAGTCTGGTTCAGTCAGGTATGGTCTTTTCTGCTACAGGCTTCTGCCATTGACCATGACACATCAACATCATCATGCGTTCAGTACATGTGGTATCTGGAACTGGGTTAAACATCTGTGACATCATCGCACATCATTACAGAGATCGGAAGCTCTGTCACCAGCTGTGTTCAGTCTCCTCGCGCAGTAGAGGTGACCCCAAGGGTTGTGAAAGCACACACCAGTTACACAAGGGTCACTTTCATGTCTGTGTGCTATTACCATCCTCTCACTCCCTCCTGCTCCTCCCAGAAACCTCAGCTGAGGTTAAACAGGGGTACCTCCCTGCTGGATAAAAATAGGCCTGTGTGCACAAGAAGATCTGCGGCAGGATTATAGTGCCAACTCCCCTCTCGCCTGCAAACTGAAACAAAAGATTTGACACACGGGGATGCCTGCCCCACACGCACACACAGACACACACGTGTGCACACCCACATGCAGGTTTCTTTCTCAAAGGCGTAGGAGACTTCCCGTTCTGAGAGTGTCCACCCTTCTGTTCCTCTCATCCTGCTGCCCCCCCTCTGTTCCCCTGTCCCCAGCCACCCCCCCCCCCCCAAGCACCAAAAGTGTCTTATCTTTTCTTTCCACACTCCAAGAGGAACCAACTGACGAGTTGATTACCACAAGAACAAAATGTCAAAGCCACACAGCAACGTTTCTCTAACAGTACAACACTAACAACAGCCGGAGGGCCTGGACCTCCAAGATAGAGCCTCCGCCTGCCTCCACCCCCCCCCCCCCCACAACCACTAGGACTAGGGTGGAGAGCTCACTCTGTCTGAGATGGAGGAGCCTGTCTGTGTCTTTATGATCTAGTGATGAAATCTGTAAGAAGGACATTGGGGCCTGCATCTTAGTGGGAAGGAGACTTTGCTGAGATAAGCGCACAGATAACTATGCACAGGGCATCCTGGGAGTACAGTTCAGCTTCAGAAACACATGCTTGTGTGTGCATGTGTGCATGTGTGTGTGTACTTTAGATAAGGGAAGAATTTCATATTCCTGACATATTCTCTGCACTGAAAAATCATTGGCTGTTTGGTACAATAACCTTTTGCTTGATGGCTACACTCACAGTGATGGTTGCCCTCACTAACTTAAATTAATATTCTCAGATCAAATAATTTAAGACAATGTTATTTTTAGAGGCCGGCATCTAATTTCATGGCCATTGGCCTTTAAGGTTCTTCAGAGCATCATAGCAGTGTACCTTCTTACTGGTCGATACAGCATGTTGTAGCCAAAATACTCCTGGGTGAGAAACATGACAGTGGTAGCAGTTCGCAGGGAGAGTGAGAAACAGCTTTCCGCTCACAAGGACTCTCTGTGGCTGCACTTTCAAGGCCCATGTATCATTCTGAACCCGTGCCAGGAGACCAGGAATGTGTTTCCCAGCACCGGAGTGTGAATTTATGTCTGTCCTGACCCACTGGGTCCAGCTCTTAAAATGGAGGTCCTGTGTATTTTTCAGGGACAATAAAGGGAAGGGGAGGTCAGAGGTCCTGGTCTATCTTCCCCCAATCAAAATGTCAAGGCCCAAGATTTTGATGTGTGTGTGTGTGCGTGCGCGCATGTGTATGCTTGTGGTGTGTGTGTGTGTGTGTGTGTATGTGTGGACAAGATGGGAGAGGGAAACGGTGGCCATTTCCAATTTGTGTGTCTGGAGAACTGGACAAAACAAAACATGTACTGTACACAGTGTCTAATTGAAACAGGACTCCAATAACTCAAAAGGGTGTGTTGAACTGAGTCTTTGGAGAAAAGGGTTACATAACACTGTCAAGTAGGTACACCACCTCAATCAATCACAGTTAGCCACAGCACTGTCGAAGCTCGTACATCCTCATTGGTTATTCACCATTGTTAAGGGGAAGCATATCCAGTTCACTTTAATGAATTACTGCTATTAAGCCTTAATAACAGGTCCAAGAACCAACCGCATTCTGGTGGAAAGAGCAGCTAGGGCACTAATCCACCAGTTATGCAGTTTGTTACTGCATCACAGGCCCATTGTAACACTGGATATTAAACAGTAATTGTTTTTTAAGGTTTGACATTAGATCTAGCCATGTTACAAAGACATGAAGAAACTTGCAAATATGCATAGATGGTGTGCAGAATCGGTCTTTTAGAATGACCAGTACAGGTCAAGCAATGGTCAATGCTCTCTCTCAAACACACACACACACACACAGAGAAGAATACTGAGACCACAGATATAATATTTCCAGATTTGGGTATTAAATTCACTTAGTGATGCATGTCTGTGACAGACAACCCTATGGGAAGAAAGTGTGTCTCTGAGCAGTCTAACTGTTTCGGTTCATCACTTCATACTTACTTTGTGCAGTTACAGAGACACATGAACGCACCGTGACGCATCGTTTTAAAGACAGGAATTCCTTTTTGTGTGTGAATCACAAACACAGCATTTTAAAAGAAATCAATGTGAAATATCCTCACAGTATTGGAAAAGATAGGCTCTCCAAGGGGCCTGTGACTAAAAATGGACATTTTTCAAAATACTGCAGCCATAAAAGGCTGGCTTCTCGCTCTCTTTCTCCCCCCCCCCCCCCCCCCCCCTCTCTTTGCCTGCCTCTCTGTTCTAAAACTCTCTGTTCTTTCTCTTCCTGTCTCTCCTCCCTCTCTCTCTTGTTGGTGCCAAGTATGAGATTTTGATCCCGTTGTCTTTCCAAGGGGACTCCCACTATTCTTTAATCCCCACACATTTGTTATTTTTGAACTATATCATTTTATCTAAAATTCTCTTGCCCATTGTTGAAATCGTTTTTTGCGTGTCTGACAGCACAGTGAGTTTAATCCTCTATGGTGCAAACAGCATTCTCATACTTTATGTGATTAGCTAAGGAAATCACTTTGCTCACCACCCTCAGCACGTGCGGTCCAGTGGGACGCTGGGAATGTGAGCAGCATGCCTGCCTGATGGAGAATGACATGATTCAGCAGATCAACAGAGGGAACTATGGGTAAGACAACTGATGCATTCTAAGACCCACTGGCTCTCACTAAGCATGAGATGCACTGAGGCTAACTGACACGTACTAGCAGTGAGACAAACTGAGGCTAACTGACATACACTAACAGTGAGATGCACTGAGGCTAACTGACATATACTAGCAGTGAGACAAACTGAGGCTAACTGACATACACTAACAGTGAGATGCACTGAGGCTAACTGACATGTACTAGCAGTGAGACAAACTGAGGCTAACTGACATACACTAACAGTGAGATGCACTGAGGCTAACTGACATATACTAGCAGTGAGACAAACTGAAGCTAACTGACATACACTAACAGTGAGACAAGCTGAGGCTAACTGACATATACTAGCAGTGAGACAAACTGAGGCTAACTGACATACACTAACAGTGAGACATGCTGAAGCTTACTGACACATACTAGCAGTTAGTCACACTGTGGCAGACTGATTCACACTGTACATTGAATTACACTAAGACTGACTGACACATACCAAACATGAACCAGGAAGTGGTTTTTGACAAGCAAGACATGCTAAAAGTACTACTGATAATCCACAAGCAGACTTAGAACTGAACTGTTGATGCAAAAGCAACTTTTGGAAATTCAGAACAGCTGCAGACCACCTCAACCATGGCAGACCACTTCGCATTTTTACACTCGCTCTTACTGTGTCTCCCCCTAGATGGCGGGCCGGGAACTACAGCCAGTTCTGGGGTATGTCCCTGGATCAGGGTTTGCGTTACCGCCTGGGGACCCAGCGGCCGTCCTGGACTGTGATGAGCATGAACGAAATCCAGGTGAGAGAGTCACGCAGCTGGAGGAGGGAGTGGGGCAGCCTTCTCAGTCTGATACTGATAAGTGTGGTGGGAAAGATTAGCGACTGCTGACTTTCACCTTGAAAACTGCGGTCACAAAGACCTTCGACACACAGTCACGTGGTCTAGTGGGAGTTCTGCATGAGAAAAAAGCTATAATCATGGCATTCCTGTTTATCCTGTTTAACATTCACATTATCATTCAGTTGAATTCAATAATATACTGTGGTTTATCAGTTTCCTCCAGATATATTATTTTGTAAAAACAAAATATAATGAAAGGCTTGCGGGAGGTGGGTGGGGATGGTCGGCAGACGGGGGAGAAACAATTCCTTGTCTGATCTCCACTTCATACACACCCCCACACACACACTCACACTGAACACACTTACAGTACAAACATGTCCATACCTGTGCCCAATGCTACTCAGATCCTATCAGGGCAGCCCATTCATAAATATGTCTCACAACTGACTCCCAGTTCAGGCACCAAACGCCAATGCTGTGGATTATGGGTAATAAATGGGCCAACTGCAGTGCCCCAAGGCCAGAGCTGCACACCCACACACACACATGCACACACCCACACACACACACACACATCCACACATTCCCAGAGGCTAGAATTTCTCCTTTCTCACACACCTAATCTCTAACCACAGCGTGAACAGCCACCTCCTCTCAGGGTCAAGCTTCGCTTCGAGGCGTGGCCCAATGTGGACTTTGAACACTTCTCATTAACTGCCAACTGACCCAACTGATGACCGACTGCATTCCTGCCATTGCTCTGTTTTACGTCAGGATGGAGCCTCGGCTAATCATTAAGATATTAACTTCAGGAATGAGGCAATACAGGGGGCTACTCTTTGCCAAAATGGTAGCATAACTAATAAGAGCGACACTTTTTTCAAAGTGAAACGTGCAGTTATAACCCTGGTTCTTTGGACCTTGTTGATAATTGACTCTCTGGTTTCAGTGCAGCAGCTAATCTGAAGACAGAATGTTCCAGATGGTTTCTAAACATTTAAAACCTTTGTGCTGTGGAAGTCTGGAAGCCTTGCCTACAGTAGTTTCTAATTAGCTCCCAAACGTTAAGCAATGCTGCATCCTATGTGTAAACTTTGCCTTTTCTTTAGATTGTGTGTAACAAAATAAATGGCAATGAAAGCTATTCTCTCTCTCTCTCTCTCTCTCTCTCTCTCTCTCTCTCTCTCTCAGATGAACATGGACACTGCAGAACACCTTCCTTCGTACTTCAATGCAGCTGAAAAGTGGCCTGGAAAGATCCATGAGCCGCTTGATCAGGGAAATTGTGCAGCATCCTGGGCCTTCTCTACTGCAGGTACACACACACATACACACGCACTCACACACACACACACATACACACGCACTTCCTGTCCATTCCATCTGAGTCACATGGCTCCTTTGCACATCACTCAAATTTTGATTGTCGCTAGAACATACATTATTCTGTAATAACAAATACACGTCACTGTACCAATTAGCAAATACTTGAATTAGGCCTTAATTTTGTTTCTGAATTACTGACTCTGTTGGTGTCACTGACCTCTTTCTTCCCCTCTATCTCCCTCTTCAGCTGTTGCATCAGATCGCATTTCCATCCAATCCATGGGTCACATGACCCCTCAGCTGTCTCCCCAGAACCTTATTTCCTGTGACACACGTAACCAAGGGGGCTGTGCAGGGGGACGGATCGATGGGGCCTGGTGGTACCTGCGTCGCAGTGGGTAGGAGACCTTTCAGTGCTACACCACTTCCTGAATCGTATTTAGGGAGATTCAGAATGAATGAAGAGTACTCCTTAAATCGTAACTGACTCTCTTACATTTACTGTACTTTCCTTCCATCTCTAATTATAGTAATAATGATGCAGTTATAATAATTCTAATAGCAAATGTCGCAATAAAGTAAAATTAATTCAAATTATGTATTTAACGTATAAAACTTATACAAATTAAGTTTTGATGTGTGTCCATGTGATGCAGGGTGGTGACAGAGGAGTGCTACCCCTTCACCCCGCCCCAGCACACCCCCACTGAGGTGGGCCAATGCATGATGCAGAGCCGCTCTGTGGGACGGGGGAAGAGGCAGGCCACAGCCCACTGTCCCAACAGCCACAGTTACCACAACGAAATCTACCAGTCCACCCCGCCCTACAGGCTGTCATCGAATGTACGTACCAGCTGCCCCACAACTCCTGCCTACACTACCCACCTCATCTCTGCAGACCCACCCACTCAGACAATGTCATATGCACACACTCGGACCTACCCACACACACTTGTTCACAAACACACCCACACACACACATTCCAATACTGGCACCCGCTCACACACACACACACACACCTGCTCTCTCTCACAGACATATGCTCAGGTCCGAACACATATTCCGTTCCTGGGACAGATATCTTTCACATTAGCAGAAACACGGCACCACAATTTTTTTTTATGTGGCAACAATTGGCTGACATTTCATTTGTTTCTTTTTGCCAGAATGCCAATTCCAATTCCTTCCTACCCAGTTTTCCTTGTTTTGTTTGGGCAGATTTCAAGTTTAGTCTGTTGCCAGCTTTCCTCAGAAACAGTGCAGCTTTTGGCATACGGCACACACACTGTACTGCCTTGACTTGGCAAGTTGCAGAGCAGACATGGGAAATCCATGTACTCAGTACTACTGGGATCTGAGGACTCTTATTTCAGTGAAAAGTTGGGAATATATTTTGTATCCTGTCCATGAGGTGATCTGGTGGTGTAATTTTGTCAGTGGTTGTTGCTCTTGGCTGTAATCAGAGGTTAACTTGTAAACATCAGAGAGGTAAAAAGCATTACAAGCACACAGTTTAGTTGAGTCTGCTGTCGAGCCCCTGAATTCTGGCTTGCTGACACTGGTTTACACGTGCTGTTCCGTCATAGAGACCACAGCTTTCTTCTTCAGCCAGTGAACACCCTGCAGCTGCTTGGCTCTGGTTCTGATTGGTTCTGGTTCTGATCCTGTATGACAGCATGAGGGCTCAGGGGTGCTGAACTGCACTAAGCACCTGCTCCTAGATCTGATCATAATCATCAAGTTAATTTGCACCGGAAGACTGTTTAAATTCACTCATTTGCTCACTCACACACACACAGACATCCAGTCTGGTTTTTAGAATACATGTGAACAAGTCGAGTAAAATGAAAGATGCATTATTAAATTTATTGAAGTGACTTTAGTTCTGCTTTGTTCATCATGTCTGTGTTTCTCAGGCACGGTTTTCCATTTATTTATGAACTAATTTATTTCGTAACATGTTTTACTTCCTGTGTGTCCTGCAGTGCAGTGGCACTCCATACACTGTATACATCCATGCACACCTTTCTCATTTATTTCACTCACAGGAGAAGGAGATCATGAAGGAGATCATGGATAATGGCCCTGTGCAAGGTGAGTGAGATGTCCATGTGCCTGTTCATTCCAAGCCTGCCAATCTGCAGATACTTCTCTGCCTAACACAGCACTGGGGTAAAAGAAGGGTTGTTGTCTGGGTTTGTGCAGGAGGTGAACCGGCTTTAGAATTATGGAGGTTGTGTGTGTGTGTGTGTGTGTGTGTATGAGAGAGAGAGAGAGAGAGAGCTAAACCTCCTGTCCACACAGGTCTTATCCATTCAGTCATCTCTCCATCCCATATCCGAGAGTAGATCAAAGGGGCGAGAGGCCCAGACTACACATGACAGAGTCCAGAGAGGGGTGCAGAGAGACAGAGTCACATTGAAGAGGGAAAGACAATATGCCAGATTAATCTATGCTTTTGTATGTATGTGTGTTTGGTAGAGACAATGGGAGACAGAGAGAGAACTATGCAAAGAACCAGTTTACAATATGCATTTGTGTCAAGATCTTATCTCAAGCATTAAGATCATTATTGGACAGGAATGTTTAATTACAATGCAGTGTGGCTCATATGATCTACTGAGCCTTGGGTTTTTTGGATACTACTGACCCCTGCTGTATAGAAGGAGTGGTAATATTGGGTGGAGTCAGCCCTTGTAGGCGTGGTTAGTGCTCTGTATGAGTTCCTGGTCAGTGAGGTGGTAGGGAACACCAGAGAATTCTCATGTTCTGGAAATCAGTGGGAGGTCTGGGGGAGCTCCTTCCCATTTTTGTCATGCACTGCCTCCCTCCATGAAGTGAAAGTCTGTTAGCCCTCTTCACAATTGTGTTTGTATTGGTTACAGTGGCTGTGAACTGTTCTTTTTATAAGTGAGGCAGCTGACACGCTGTTCATGCACGCTCGTCTGTGCTACAGAATACTGCAGTCATTCAGCACCCTGTATTTTCACAGTCTGTTGTGGCATTTAGCACCACAGTCTTCGGTACTTCTTTAGCTGAAATGGTTCTCCATGGTGAGCCACTGGAGCAGTGTAAGACCACCAACAAGGAAGTCACAAATCTGTCCATTAAAATGGATGCATCCGGTATCACATACAATAGTATAGACACATTTGTTAAGCGTTTTAAAGACTTGAGAAAAGAAAATTTTAGGCAATTGAAAGATCACAATAGAAGTAGAAATCACAATAGATAATAAAAGTATTTTGATAAAGGTGCCCTGTAATAGACTAAGGTACAGCAATGAGTCAACAATGTCTTGAGATTTCTTTCAGTCTATATGTTGTGTATGGATGTTACATGTCTGTGTGTATTTCCATTTTGTGTGCTTATATATGTTACATGGTGACAGACGGGGTTCAAGTTCTGTGTTTCATCTAAGTAAATTAAAGGGGGGGGGGGGTACCTGCACAAGCCCAGACATCTTTCATCTTAGAAGATCACTAAAGAATTCCAAACTTGTACATATGAGCCTCAATCCATCCACAAATGAGGTGAAAAATGATGCCTCCGGTATAGGTTGTGACCCTGGAGGAGTTTATGCTTGACCTTGTCGACCTGTTTGTGTCTGTGCCCGTGGTCAGCAGTTAACGGTCTGCCCTTTCAACTTTGCCCTGTCTCACCTGGTGGGAGACGGTCGCAATTAACGTTCCATCCATTCACAAAACGAAACTATTCAGAGGTTCATGCCCATGGCTCCTGTTAGATAGAACGACAATTTCTGGAATGGCTCTCCTAGGTTAAAGCAAACTTCAAAATGTACAAGACCTTTTGTGGTCATAATATAAAGTTGGTACTTTACAAATCAGACAGAATTTTCAGATGCTGTAGAATTATAGATTATGGATGTTAGTAAGTGGAACTGAACAGGATGGGACTGACATGTGTGTTTTTTTACTCTGAGGAAGACATTGTAAATGTCGAAATGCCAGTCCCACCCTGTTCATTAAAACAGTGTTGTTTGCCCTGAGCAACGTGTGCTCCGGTGTTCCTTATTTTGGGCCAGTCCCCATGAAGTGGCTGGGTAAGGAATTTTTACTCTAATTTGACCATCCTGACTGTTGAGCACCTATCCAGTCCTCTGTTCTTTAGCTCGCTTGAAGCGTGTTGGGCATCTTCTTTATTTCCCATACTATCATCTTTGAGTGTGATTTCCCGGTTTTTGTCATTTATATTTTATTGTGAGTGTGTTTGTTATACTTTATATTGTCAGGAAAATAAAACATATTTGAATTTAAAGGATAGACAGAACATGCACAGATTGGCAGCCTGAACGTACACACGTGTGGCTGAGCAGAGGTTCTCGGTGGCCTGTGCCAGTCCCCAGCCACATTGTTCCTAACAGCGGGAGGGAATTTTGGGCCGGCGCCAAGTTTCATCTCTTGTTTTTCCTTTTCTTTTTCTAAACTGTGTTTCGACTGAGAGAGAGAAAGGCTGATGCGGGGATTTTGTGTCCGGGCGGGAGTGCGAAATGATCAGCCGCTCGTAATTAACCGGCCTGCTGTGAAAGGCTTTGGCGGCCGGGCTCTTTATAATTAAATTTTAAGAGAACGAGGCCACCCCTGTCAGTCCTCACCCTAAATGGACATTGACCTTTCAGGAGCTGGTCAGGTTTCCTACAGCATCGCGGCTGTAATAACCAACACAGGGCTGTTCTTCTGGGTGCTGTTACTCTCAAGGCTTATTGAAGCTAAAATTTACACCTGACTGCGACGACTTTGTATCCCGCGTTGGGCATAGGGCTTGAAAAGGATTGCAAGCGGTGATGTGAACAGGAATAAAACCCAGGAAAAGTGTTAGATATCCTGCATCGATAACACACTTTATGTGTTTGTGTTCAGTACAGCTATATAAACACTGGCTCTAGGGTTCATTTCCTAAATACTTAACTATTCAGGAGGTATTCACTTTAATACTGCAGTGTGCTGAAAATGGATGTTTAATGTTAATTAATGAAGATGTGTCGCTCTGTTACAATATATTATTAAGCAGATGGTAATTATAGGTAATTATAGATTACAATTATACATAACAATGTAGATTTAATTCTATCGCAGCTCTGCCAAGCAAAGCTGTAAATGTGTACATGTGATGTAATGGATGTGTCTCTCTCTGCCCCCCTCAGCTATCCTGGAAGTCCACGAGGATTTCTTCATCTATCAGAGCGGCATCTACCGGCACACGGACGTCAACGTCCACAAGCCCCAGCAGTACCGCAAACACGGCACCCATTCCGTCAGGATCACCGGGTAAGAGCCAGATCCATCAGGGTCTCCTTTTCCCCCTTTATGGACAGCAGTACAGTCTGTGTGTGCCCCTTATCTTAGGCTGAGCCCAGGCAGACACAAACACATGCAGAGAATACAAGGCCATGGACTGGACATTGGATATGGCTCCTGCAGCCTTTTGGTGTGTCTGGCTGTATGGAGGCACAGTGGTCTTGGTGACCTCACCTCCCTCCCACCTCTGCAGCAGATCTGAGTTTCCCATGTGTACAGCTTAAATAAGTGATCTGTGGCAAAGTACACAAGCCACACCTAGTTTATTTTCACCTGTCTTTGCTTGCCAAGTTCATATCACTCTGCACTGTCTGTCTCTCTCTCTCTCCTGTGCACCCACACAAAAATGCTCACCTGCACATACATACGCGGGCACATATATTATTCTCGACGCATCAACCTGAAATCATGATGTATGTGTAACTCGCATGCAAGAACGTACGATCGTGCTCAGGAAATAGACCAGCACGCCCTGCAGGTGTGCCCAGTGACTAAGGGTCCCACTTCTATAAAAGCTGATGCGCTCCGCACACACCCTGGCTCCGGCTGTCTGCGTCTGCCTCCTTCTCCGCAGCCACCGCAAAAATGCAGGCAGACTGTACACCTGGATCAGCTCCATACCTCTCCCGCCCCCTGCCACTCCCCTACCCTGCACCGCACACCCCGACTTCACCCAGAACCTATAGCCAGGTCCCCACTCTCATTACCCCCTGCCCCAACATCTGAGCTTGTCCCCCTTCCCTGGCTCCGGATCGTTTAGTTCTCGTCTGAAAGAACAGACGTCCCTGTGCCTCTGTCTGCCATCCGTCTGCGACAGTTCTCCATGTCTGGCATTGGCCAAGGTATGCTCCGGGCCCACTTTCTCCTGTAAATATTTTGGCTTCTTTGCTTCAGCAGACCAGCTGGTTTACAATTGGCCTTAATGAGCAGTTTGTGTCTTGTGAAATTAAAGAGAGGGAGAGAGAGAGAGGCGAGAGGCCTGGGGAGAGAAGAGCGTTGCCCTCACGCGGTATCACTTTCGGCAAGTTCGAATTTGCCAGCCTGTGGTTCTCTCAGGGCACATGTTTGGAACACAGCGTCTGACAAAAGGGGAACAATTTCTTTGCTTCTGGAGTGATGTGTGATTTTTTGCCATTCCTGGAGAGGATAATGCTGCCGGGGGATGAAAGAAAAACAGATAGAGCTTGCACAGAATGGAAGCATCATCCGAGAGACGCTATCGGTTCTTATCTGATCGGCTATTGATCAAGACAAACAGAGCATGCAGGATGGTCTTCCTGGAGCATTGTGTGGTTATGTGGTTAGCGCAGTATGTGAGATTGTGTATGTGTGTCTGCGTATGCGTATGTGTAGAAAGTGCCACGTCTCTTCTGCAAGAGAGATTTTGATCTCAAAAGACTTCTCCCCAGTTAAATAAATGTTAAATAAAATATCAGCATTGTACATAAGCCTAGCCAGCACAGAACAGAAATGTATTCAGTGATGATTCCAAAAATTTGGCACTAAATAAAATAAAAATAATTATTTAATATTGCAAACATAGCGCAAAAATATAATTCACTGCCATAGTATGGGGTTGTCACCACAGACATATGAGTTCAATAAATATGTCAATGATATTTGCAACCAATTGTATAAATTAAATTTATAAATTAAGGTGTTGTCATGGTTTTGGGTGATAACACCATTTCTTTTCCACCTGCGTCATTCTTTCATTTATAACGGCCATTGGTTTATTCTGCGCCTTTTTTTCAGTTATTACGGCCATTGTTTTTTCTACGCATTTTCTTCAGTTATTATGGCCATTACGTTTTCTTCGTTTCCTTGATTGAATTATACGCGTGCAAATCTCTTTTTACAATTTGCACCTGTTGGCTTTCTATTTAAACCCCTAGCAAGCCGCCACACTTCGCTTCAGTGTCACTTACGTTACACGAGAGCTGGTAATCTGTCAAGTGTGGTAAAGGTATAGGATTGCGAGTTTGCGGTATTGGATTGTTGTAGCTACAAAGTTAGCACAACGGTCTTTAGCTTAATGGGTTGTTGGCAACAAGTTAGTGCCACAACCTAAAGTCTGTTACCCTGTTTTCTGCACAGGCAGTTTTTTTTTTTTTTCCAGAAAGTTCATACTCCTTAAGCTTTTGTTTTTTACCCAGTACGCGGGTTGTTTAGAGCTTTTCATTGGGACACTCTCCCTTAGGAGTATTGTTTTTCTTTTCGTTCTTTTCCCCCTGTCGTTTTGTCTCTTTCGAGACAGTGGTTATTTTACCTCAGGTGAATAGCTTAAAGAATCCCTGTTCAGTCGCGTTTGGTCTTCCAAAACCCCCATTCCCTCCTGTTACCATTCATCAGTTTAGCATTCATTTATATTCTATATTTTAAATTAATATTATAATAAAATGTGTTCATTGCTAATGCAAATTGATGTTTTTTCCCCCATTTTTATTTACTAACAGAAATGGCACTGCCAGTGTTGCTTTAACAACACTGACACGTCAATAAAGCCTGTTTGTGTATGAGCCTGCATGTTTGCTACTCCGATAATGATAACAAGGATAAGAGGATGATGTTAATAGGTGTTTGGCTACACCCTGTTTTTCTCTTCTGCACCATCCCTGCTGACACTGCACTTCCTTTGGTGGGCTCCAGGGTTGGGGGTACAGAGGGCATGAGTGGTGTGGAGATGGAGTGACTGGGAAGGGGGGCGTCAGTGTTTGGACAGTGAAAATCCAGCCACAGTGAGCTCCATTAAGCCTGGAGCCTGGGAAAGTTTGTGGAAAGCACATTGATGTCCACTCTTGTGGAAGTGCCATTGTCTGAGCGCCTGGTCCCAAATGTACCGGAGAGAGGGGGATAAAACACAAGAGATGGAGGAGTTTGGAATGGTTGGGGTGGTGGGGTGCTGGCTGTTTTTAGGTCCTGTGGTATTTGTGATTGCCTAGGCCCCAGGGAGTCCATCTCCCAGCTAAATAATAAAAGTCTACTGTGGCATCCACTGTTTGAGCCTGTTCTGCCAATTGCACAGGCCTGGCCTTTAAAAAAACTCATCTTACAATCAATCTTTTTGCTTTAGATGTTTTATTTGCACAGCTTTTTTATTTGTTCAATAACAGTCTACTGAAGTCTGATTCCGTCTGGATTAGCTTCCAAAATAAAGATTGACTGAAGGGGTCATAGATTCAGGAGAGGTGCCAGAATTTGTATTGAAAGCTCTGAAGTTAGCTAGGAATGAGCTCGAAATAGTTTCCTTTCTCATGCACAGGCAGACAGACACAGTCACACACGTGCGCGCCCACGCAAACACACACACACAAGTACTTGGACATCATCACCGCTGAGGAAATATGCTTCATAAACAGGATGAAAATAGAGCTGAGGGTGGAGCTGTCTGAAGACCAGGGCATGCTGGGAGCTTTGGGTGGTAGCCTAAAGCTGTCTCCGTTTGGGGTATGCTGTTCGGAGGAGAGAGAGAGGCCATCGAATCTCCCCCTGGGCAAGATATCAGCCTCAACCAAACCCCCCGATGTTGTCTGTCCGTCGTGAGATGACACGGGTCTGGGGTGACGCCCACTTCCTGTCTGTCCAACCCTTCTGCTTTCTTTGGAGAGGGGGAAATAATGTTTCACACGCCAGTGTCTTAAAGGAGTGGCTCTCAGGCCTGTTGGGGCAACTGGCTTTAAATACACCCCTGTTTTCAGGATGCCTTTTGCACAAGATAGATGCTTCTTTGTTCCCGGATGGAGCTCCCCTTCCTCCAGCTTCACGTCACTTGTTTCAAACCCACTTTCAAGGGGCAAACAACCCTTTAGGATTTATATGTCTGCCAACAAATTCCTTGGAAAACATCCTTTGAACACATACTTGGGATGGAAATGCCTTTGTAGTCAGCTTGTTTGTCCTTTGTCCTTCTGTACTTCAGCTAAAAATACTGTTCACACTGGGATTAGGAAACTCTGTCTCGCTAATTTTCTCCTAACAACAAATGTAGGTTCTTGAGTAACTAATTCAGGAGAGGTGCCGGAATTTATATCATTAGTCTAATGATTCATTCACCAAAGATGTTAAGGGTTTAGAGCACAATGGGCTGTGAATGTATTACAGTGTTACCTAATGGAGAGCTATAAAGTGTACATTTCACTAGCGCTTGAAAGTTCCTGCACTTAAAATGCTTCTGCCTTGTATTTCAGATGGGGAGAGGAGAGAGACTATACTGGTCAAACACGGAAGTACTGGGTAAGAAAACGGGACTAACTAATTCCTTATGGAAATAATAGTGCATTGGCATATGTACTTGATTGTCTTACTGGAAGTCATACATTATATATAGTATTAGATATAACTTTTTTTTTAAAGGGGCTACAGTACAATTTTTCTAATTTTCCCTTGAAAAGTTGTGACATTACAATACTCACATAATATCCGTTTGAGAGTGATTGAAATGCAAATATGCAAATAAACATTCCAAAATAAAATAACATTAATGTACTAAATATAAACCCAGACAATTCAACCTATTGCAAATTATTTTTGTTTGTCCATTCTTTCATTTTATTTCAACATACAGTATAATTTATTGGCAGGTGCCCCAGGGTTATTACACCATGAATTTCACATTTTTTCAATTAAAAGAATAAGCATTTTTCTTAATATGTTGGCCTTTATTATTGACCTTCTGTTTCTCACCTTACTTTACCGCAGATTGCTGCCAACTCCTGGGGAAAGAACTGGGGAGAAAATGGCTACTTCCGCATCGCCCGTGGGAAGAACGAGTGTCAGATTGAGGCCTTCGTCATCGGAGTGTGGGGCAGGGTCACCATGGAGGACATGCAGAGCCACCACAATCACCACCACCACCACCACAACAAGCGCAAGTAGAGACGCACCTTCGGCCCTCCCTGCCAACCCTCCTCCTCCTCCAAGGGACCCATGTACATCGCAGACTTCCGCTCTCAGATGCCAAAACCTCTGCCAGCCACATGGGAGCATAACTACTGCCCCCCTAACTGGCTTCCTGAACAGCAAACACATCAGGCCTCACTTCCAAAGCTCGCACCCCAAAGGCTCCCAGGCTTTTAACCGGTCTAATTTTCTTTTCTGTGTGTGTGCGCGCGCGTGTCCCGCTGTCTGGATGACGATGGACAGACAAGCTTGATCTGAACTGGTTTCTTCTCTGGTGGAGATGAGCAGATCTCTCACTCTGCTACTTTTCATTCCTTGTCTATAATTCTCAGTGACCAACTCCCAGCAGACAGGCTGGGGTGAAAAAAACAGCAAGCACCTTATGTAGTATGTAGGCTAGTGAGCCTCATTCCTTTGGAACTGTTAGACAGAAAATAACACTTGCTCTACTATTCTGTTTTTTTTTCTTTACCACTTGAGGACCTAACGCTCACTCAGTTCCTATTGCTAAATGACTCACTTCCTGTCCCTGTTTGTAGCATTTCTGAACAGTCGATGACATAACGAAACGCAGCACTCCACACATTCACACAGATGGGCAGAACCACAGGCTGGAAGAAGGGGGAGGGACTGGGGATGGTCTGGCTATGGGGATAGGCTGGCTATGGGGATAGGCTTCAGTTTAGGCCAATGGTAAAAACAAAAGAAAACCCTTTACGTTCAAAGACTGTGGTAGATGTATGTCAGGCCTGCACACCCATAGTCTTTGGAAAATTCTGCTTAATAGGTGGGGTTTGCCAAACTTTAAAGCAGTGCTATGTCTGACTTATCTTGCCTCTTTTATGTATCTGAAAGTTACATATCAAAGTATAGGCCAGACAATGATAAGACAGAGCAAAACCTCAGGCTGGTGAACTTATCTCCCACAATGTGCATGGGCCACCCTCTACCAAATAATCACATGACGACAGAGAGTTTCAGCATTTTGACATTTGAGAAGATTTTCCCAGCATTGCATCCTATTCAGTAACCCCTCTTTAGAAATCCTCTTTAATACATGTAAATACAAAACAGAAAGCAGCTGTTTCTGTTGAATCATTGGAGCAGGTGAGGAGGTTCAAAGCCCTGATCCTTGAGACCTCCAAAATCAGGGTCATTTTATTTGATTCCCCTCACATAATCTTTGGGGGAAAAACAAAACATTTAGAAAAATGCAAATCGTATATTGGGTTATCGTTTATGGTTTCAGTTCTGTTGCTTTTCATTTGCAGTTATGTTCCCCTGTCCAACCATACACAGAGGATTACTGAAATGTTTTAGTTTTATTTTTTATAAACATGCATAATTGACGAGTTCTTGAGATACTAAGTAACGATATCTAGAAATTCATCACTTTAACAATCTGACTTTCTGGGTGTTTATTTTCATTTATTTATAGATTTAAATAAGAGTTGTGACAAACCACACCATTCAGCCTTTCCAGATGAAGGGCTGGCCAGTTTTGTAGTCTTAATCTATTTTATTCTGTGTTTTGTCTGGTGTCATTCTTGTTGCTGTTATTGCTATTATTTGATTAACTACTGTAAGAGACTCACAGCTTTGCTCCATAAGGAATGGCTTCAGCCCCTCCCACCCTTCCTTCCTGCTCAGCTTTGAAGGTGCTTATACTCTGAAAAGAAGAAATCAAAGCAACAGGGTTTGAAGGAGGCGGGTGTGGGAGGGCGGGGTTGTTTCTGCCAAAGTCTGTTTGGCGCAGTCTCATTGTAGATGAATTCAACCCATTCAACCCAGTGCTCCAGTTGATAAGCCATTGAAATATTGCGCATGCAAGTTTCAATGGCTGACCATTTCAAAGCCAAAAACAGCTCATGAAATCACTATTGCATGTCTTCAGGGAGGGGGTTGGCCATTGATTTACTTGAGCTAGAAACCAGTCCAATCCGATCCGGTGGAATTTGAGTTTCCAGATTTGAGTATGGGAATCACTGGATGGGACTGAGGCTTGTCAATATATTTCTGCATTTAACTGACTTTTGATTTCTGAGCTGCGCTTTAAAAGAAATTTCCCATACCAATGAATATGTGCCCATAACCATGCTTACATTTGAGATCGTGCCTTTTTCACTGTTGTGCTGCTGGTAGACGTCGCTTCCCTGATAATCCATTCAGACAGTTAATTTGCAGTTTAGCTTTGAATGGTTTCACGTGCACCTCTGGGTGTAGCTTTAGGTGATCTATAATGCCTGCTTCCCTACCTAACATGCATGGAAAGCTCTCAGAACCTCGCAGAGATGCTGAAGCGGCTTGAGAATATTATGTACTCTTCGTGGTTCACCGGAGGTCCGCTTCCATTCACACTCCCCCATGAGCGAAGAGCGTTGTCATTACTTCCCGTCTCACTCACTTCCATGAAAGGCACCATCCCGGCGCTCAAACAAACGCGAAACGTGTGGTGCCGGGTCGAGGCGGAGAGATAAACAGACCTCACACCGCATCCATGCAGACGTAACTTTGCTTTTCCCGTTCAAATGAAGCGAAGAGGGAGACGAAGACGATCAAAGCCGAGAGGGGCTGGCAAGAGATGCACTCTGGGTAAATGAGGCGTGACCGGGGAGAGCGGAGGGGGAAGTGAGACACTGGGGTCATGTGACCCCCCCTTGAGCATAAGCACAGCTGTTTGCTTTTTAGGGATGGGGGGGGGGGGGTGAAAAAGTACAAACTAAACAATAACATGCCTAGCCATGATGAAGTCATCTTATTGTGTGGAGTCCCTCACATCAGCAATAAATGCTTTCTGTCATCAGTGATCACATGACTCTCATTTGACTGAGTGATGGGTTTTGTAAAACTTACCTGTAAGCTGCAATAAATCATATTGGCACATAAAAGGCATATTGCTGATGTGTGTACGATCTGTAATCTGTAAACCTTTCTAAGCTTCTTTGTATTTTTATGTTTCCAGCATTATAAATTAATGACTCATTCACAAATTCTAAAACTATTTAGTGCTTTTCAAAGTCTTCAATAATAAGAAGGGCATTTTAATTTGATTCATCTATGAATATGCAGCTAAGAAAGTAGTAGCTAAATAGCAACAGTGGTTCCCCCTGGAATCAAAATGGTTTACGTTCAGTAAGTTACTGGCAACAAACATGGATTGAGATGCATTTCCCTCTCCATTTGCTTAGAAATTCTGTGTTAACATTGATAGTAAGCATAGGGGATGACCAATTTTTATTTATTTTTTTAAATGTACAACAACCATTATAAGCTATGATCAATGTTATGAAAGCTTAAATTTGTGCTCACTAGCACTAAATCCAAGCTATTTCAGTTTAAAAAACAATATTACCAATTAGTTGAGCTGGGTCCTATCCAGAAACACCATGAACCTATTACATTTAATTCTGTTTAAGTCGGTGGGCCCATTTTCTCATCTAATCATCCAGCAGCTGTTTCCTTATATGGATAATTTGAGAATAGATTACTTGGATCAATGAAGTTAGTTTAACAAACTGGATCCAAGTCATGTGTAGGAAATGGGGTTGAACTTGACCAAACCTGGGAAAATGCAGTCTCGTGTGCTCCTGAAAATTAGGATTCATATGGGACCTCCCTAAATACCTTTCTGCAATGCTGTGGGTTCATTACTGCCACCGTTGGTAGGTAGTCCTAATGTGATTGAGATAGAGTAGTAATAATCCTTCCTGGTTATCGTCCTTGAAAAATACTGGTTATTGAACCAAATGATTTCTTTGAATTACCTATGATTGAGCTGCTAATTGAAAAGTTATTTGTACCTTCAATCGGTCCTGTGTCTAACAAACATGCTGGAAGTTTCTGTGTTAAAACAAAGTAAGTTAAAAGCTTACCAAAGTTAAGGGGTTAATTTAACATGTTTGTTTCTTGTTAGTTCCACCAGCTCTTCCAAATGACTGGTAAAGCCAGACTGTTAATTTCATTGCTAATAGTGTTCAGTTTAATTAACACCAATATTAATTTGCCTGTGTCATTCTGTCAGTCTTAACAGCCACTCCTCAACACCTCTATTTCACAGAGGACTATAAGCAGATACCAGACAGGTGATGATGCAGATGAGCACATCTAAACCAAAACATCTATAAAAACCCAGTAGAAAGAGTACCCCTGGAATCAAGATTGAGTAACCATGTTGTTAGGGGATACAATGGGCCTCAGCAGAGTATGCTGGGAGTGGGCGGTATTGCCCTGATGATCCGCTCACACGGATTGGTTGAGTTCTTGTACTCAGTGGTGTAGCTGTCTTTTGACAGAAGTGCAAATGCATAGAAACACCTTCAAAGCCTTTGTTGGTGGGATTACACCATTGAACGGATATTTCCTTGTCAATTTAAGACTTGGAAGGCTGTCGTGTTCCCTCTTTTCATGCCACATGTATTGCCGTGTATTATCATAATGTGTACACTGAATGCAAAACCACAGCAGTGTTCTTCCATGTCTCACAATAAAAAAAATGCTTTTCAACAGTTGTCCACTTCCTCTGTTAATGTCATCTGTAAAAACTGTGTTTACCTCCCTCTCCAGTGCCACCGCATTTCAATCACAGAAAGTGCACCAGAGTTCCTGTGCTATCCGTAGAGCTTCAAAATAAGATACCCAGTGTAGTCCTTATTCAGCTGCATCTTCTGTTGGGTCAGGGGATCACTTCCTCATTCACAGTAACTTAACAATAAAGAGGTCCTGTGCTAGCGAAGCTCAGTTTATGGGACCATCTATAGTAGTAAAACTGATGCAACATCATCGACACAGATGGGAATGGCCTCTGCGCATCCCTGCAGTGCTGTAGGGTTGATGAATGGATGCCAATCCAGAACGCATAAGCTACTGAAACTACGGAATGGGACACAAATAAACTAGACACACTGCCCACAGGTGTATCATCAGGTACCAGCATCTAGCCTAACCTTCCAGTACTTCTGAAAAATTGGAAGAACGTCTGAGGACATTCAATGAACCCTCATATGTCTGCATCTCGCTGTGTGCAGGGGGAGGATGAATTGATATGGCCTGAACATCTACAAGGAGCATGTGATGTTCACATGTCCACCAAAACGGCCATAAGGTAAGGCGTAACAATTAAGTGCCAGTCTGGTATGCCCAGTAAGGAGACACACACACACACACACACACTGCTATACCCCCACCCGTATGCCCTCAATAGACCTTTCACAGGGAGATGGAGTGAGGGGAAGTGTGTACACAGTGCAGTAGGGCGTGTTGAATCTGGGGACCACTGGATGGGCTTTTTGTGGGTCTGAGGTTGGGGGGAGAGGAGTAGTTTGTACAGCAGGCCGGACAGTGCTGTGTCAGCTCAGTGTTCCTCCATTGAGACTAATACCTCAGTCTGCCTGCCCTGCGGCTACGGCTACGAGACGTGTGTGTGATGGTGTGTGTGCATGTGTGTGCGGATTAGGAGTTACAGAGAGCACGTGGCTATGCGAGACTGTGCGCATTCAAGAATTCACACATGTAAGCATGCGTGTATGTGTGCCCGCACATGTGAGCACGGAAGTGTTTTTCATCGTTTTTCACGTGCACCTGTGAGTGTGAGTACGTGTGCGAGAATGTGTGTGTGTGCATTTGTGTAAGCGTGTGTTTCATCATCCATGCATACTGTAAGCATGTGCACTCACAGCTGTGAGAACACCCATATAAGTAGGATGCTACAGTATTTTTCACCAAAACCTATTTTGATTTGAAAATATATCAGACAGTTGATAATTTTATCATCTTTATACTAGCAGAGGGTAATAGTACACTTTTGTTTTCAATGCATGTTCTGGAAGTTGGGTGTATTAAACAATACCCATCAAAGAAACTACAGTACACAACTGGGAACAGAATGTGACATTGTCCAGACAGCAAAAGGCAAATAGATTAAAGTCATAATGCAGCACATTCATAAAGGAGGGTTATTAGTCACTTGAAAGCTTTCATGCTGTTCTCTGGTGTCCTGCATTATATTACAGACATTTAGCAGATGCTCTTATCCAGCGGCAAATGGGTAAGGAATCCAAAGACTGCTGCCTTTAGAATAAAGATAAGTGACTAATTTAAGAATGCCTCTGTTTGTATGAGAAAGTGCATATTAGAAAGCATGTGATGCGCATGTATGAATAAAATTTTGAATCTTGAGTTATTTTCTGGCGTTCTGTATGAAAAATAAAGCAATGTCCTTCACTCCTAAAACACATAGGCTAAACATTGTCAGTAGTACTTCTCAGAACATCTTGCTCACTAATTTTTTTTCATTGTCTCAATTCAGTAACCGCAGAGGTAGCCAAGGGAAAGACCAGGATTAGGAACTCACTCGTGATAAACATTTCTTTAGCCATTCCTGTAGTACCCCACCCAGAGATACAGTATACACAACAATAATGCTGAGAGAACTGAACACACACACACACGGCCACGCTCGTACACACAAGATTTTTTTTCTCTTCAAAGAATCACTTTAATTACCACAGTAACGTGGAAAAAAAATTCTCAGCTACAATCTACCTTTGAGTAGCAGTCTATCAGAAAGATATACCATTGATGCCTGATGACGTCTTATGCTTTTTAAAAACTGAATTAACTGCAATGTATGCGTGGTTGTGTACTAGCCTAGCATAAAGCTAACTGCCCTGCTAGTGCTTGAGGATTTCTGCATGCAAACTTGGATGAAGAGATGTGGCGAGTGTCTAAATATTTACATTTCTTTCATTGCCCAAAGGGGCAGGAATAGAATAAGCCACTTTACCTAGACGGCTACTGAGTCACCCGACGGTGCCGCTGTCAGCCTGCCAGAGTTCATTGCAGTGGAGGAAGCAGTGATCACAAGCTTGAGGTATTTGAACAAATGGTTCCCGCCGCACCCTGTCGGTCAGAGAATTCTTGCGCAGTTCACGTTGCTTTCCAAGCATTGTCTCGGCAGCAACATTCTAGAACATTTCCCAGGTCAACTTCCGCGGTGACCTGCATATTCCAAAAAACATTCATCATCCGTGTGCAGCGAGGACAGCGTGTTTCCACTGGACCTACGCCGGTGAAGACTGTCTTTGTAAACAACTCGGTTGTGAAACCGGATGGACACAGGGGGCACATTCACTCGCTCACACATCTGCAGTTATCATTTGTGGAGCACGGGTCAACGTTCCAGGTCTGCAGGGACCTCAAAGCGTTTATTCCACGAATTAAATTGCCTTTGATGCATGTTTATTTCAGTTGCACAATAGAGTGAGAGGAAATTTGTACTGCCAGGCCATTTTACATAACAATGAAACCAGTTTTTTCGAGAACTTATCACCCAAGTTAATCTCCCTGCTAGACTTTCTAATAAGAGTGAGAACCAGCAAGTGGGAGTCATCAGGCGCCAATGTGTGTGTGTCAGCCAGTGTCAACTCACCTGAACACCTGTGATCAAGGGTGAGAGGGGGCTTTCTGTTATCTTTGAGCTCAGAAAAGTCCCACATTATACATAATAAATCTCTTAGACCTCATTCAATTCTTACCTTTCGGACATTACGCATACTAAGGTACTTATTAAATGTCTGTTTGTGTTCATCTTAGCAGACTTCTTTGCCTTTGAGTCATCATACACTTTTATTTGTTTTTATGAAGAAATAAAAACTGAAGACTGATCTCTTAATCGAGTTGTTGACAAATTCTAAGGTCTTAATCACTGGTGATTCATTTGATTTTCATGGGGATAATATAACATATATGGGTTTATAGACTATTTGTGCCCCAAGGGTATATACTGAATAAATGGTTTGATGATATATCAAAGTATTCGGATGATGGACTTCAAAGTGTGGCGCAATTCTGTCATAGACCAAATGTTTTGATTGCTACCCCAATCTCATAATTACCATCTTTTGCAATATGAAGTAATGTTTTGGAAAACTGGCTTGTGGGGGATTTTACAGTGTGGACACATACTCTTGAAATGAGGCAGTGTTTGTTCTAAAGTGAGTATCAAGCCTACGGAAATGCTTTATGATTAAAGGTCATAGGAAGCATTTCCAGTTGCTCTTTGGAGTACAAACTACATGTGAAGCTTTGTTTGCGACCAAAAACTTTTTTGTTTGATTTCCTCTGAGGACACTACTATTGAACCCTTCTGTCAGGTACTTCTTAACAATTGTAAACAGCTTTATAAATATATAGCATTAAAGCTGCCCTGTGAATGAGTGTCTGCAAAGCAAATTGATATGTGGTAAAATATCATAAACAGAGTTCGCAGTGGGGAAGTTTTGTCTCAGTATACTACCATCCTTTCGTACCATATAATGAATCTTGGAATTTAAATATATGAATATACCGGTAATGTGGATATGGCTAAATTAAGTGAAATGTTAAATTGAATAAGATGTAGAAACATTGCCTTTTGTGTATTGAAAATGTGAAGACTTGTTTTCAAACTGTAGCTTTAGGGATTTGACAAGCACTCATAAACAAACATATGCTCTTGGTCCTAGGGGTCTTCCTGGTTTAAGCTAAAACATGCCTTACAGTTGGACAGTGCGCCAGTTTTTTCCCTTCACACATTCTATACTCTCAATATTTCACAGCACATAAACCCATTGAGAAATAGCTGCACAAAGCAGTTAACTGCTGCCATCTTGTGGGTATGTTGACGAGGAGAACTACATTACTATATTCACTACTAAACATGCACCACAAGTTTGCTGTACGTTTCCTAGTAGTGATGTAAAGTGTGGGCTACTATTTTCTGCCTTGATTTCCCAGAAGTATTCTACATAAACATTTTTTAAATAAATAAATAAATAAATAAATATAAGGAAACTCATTCATAAATTAGAAATTCAGGAAAGTTAAATCCATTGGAATGTATTGTTTTTGCAGGAGAATAAAATTTGTATGGGATTACTGAATCATATATTACAATAATATGAAATGTTTTTTTCCCCCATGCCGATTTAATTTTTTAACAAAGCTGGTAAAATGACCTGATAACATATGATCAGAATTAGTATATCTTGATCCTGGAAGTTTTTTTCAGAACTTTAAAAGGCATAATAATAATAATAATAATAATCTTTTATTTTGACATTTCTTTTTGCCCTAGTTGTCACAGGAAGTAGTAATTAAATTCTGTGCTCCACAGTCCACTGCACAGTTCTGTGGTCCACACTCTTTTCATCCTTTCTGTGTGGAAAGATGGAGGGAGTAAATAACATCGAGGATTTCGAGTCACGGCTTCTGGAGCTAGAAAAACGTGTGTATGGAGAAAGGGGAAGCCGGAACAAACAAGTGAAGGTAATAGACACCTATATTAGCTCACTAAAGTTTTAACGAATTTCTTATTTATTTCTCTGTGCTGCTTAATTATTCGAATTGCAAACGTTAATTCCTGGATAGAATAAGAGCATCGTCCCATCTAGTTTAGCCATTCTAAGTTGTCATTTGTGTTACTGATTAATGCAGTTCCGCAAATCAACTATTGATATCAAGGCATGGGCGTTCTGTATATTGAGGGAACACCGCTGTGTGAAGTGCTAAACTAATTCAGCGAGGTTATTTGAAACAATGTGGGCGTGGCCGAGCTACAATAGCCCCTTGTTGGGTTTCTCTGGAATATTGGTGCTACTGTGAAATCGGATATTTATCTTGTATCGCAATGTGCTGTCTATACGTATTATATTGGCACAGTTCAATTCAGTGTAGCTATCTCCTTAGCTAGCAAGTTAGGCTTACAACGTGTGATATGCTTTTAGTCACTTGTCACAGGTTCCTAACAGTGAATTGATCAGTATTTTTTCCTCAAATTCACCTTTCCCCCCCTGCCAGTGTGCTGATTCTCTTGTGAAGATCCAAACAGCGCTGGGAAGCACTGCCAACAAGAGAGAGCGCATAAAAATCCTACACAAAAAGAGTGAGTGCAGTAAAATGAATGCTCAGTTTTGGCCAGTGTGCTAT
Source organism: Anguilla anguilla (assembly GCF_013347855.1). NCBI lineage: Eukaryota > Metazoa > Chordata > Actinopteri > Anguilliformes > Anguillidae > Anguilla > Anguilla anguilla. Next base: position 29,391,174 of record NC_049208.1, read on the forward strand.
TAACACTGAATGACCTTTCTTAATCTAGTTAAACTGCTGTCCCTGAAATTCATCATGTGTGTGATGAAATTTTACCTTCACTGCGGAGTACTGGTATTGTCATAAGACTTATTTGTGTTAAAGGGACCTTTAATTGTGGTTTCTCTGTCTCACACTGCAGTTGAAGACCTGATGAAGTATCTTGACCCTAAATTCACAGAGCACATTGCTGTTTCTGATAACATGAAACTGGAGTTTATTTTAGCCGGTAAGTGTCTGTCTTCCCAATGCAGATAGTCCCAAACAGCATCACTGTCTGGTGAGGAATAGAAGAACATCCTGTCAGGATTATGACAGGCAACAAACACTGAGGGAAATGGCTATGGAGTGTGAAATTGGAGTTCATATTATTAATTATCTGAACTGTTAGCAGTTGTTGCTCACATAAGACAGGTGAATGGGTGGTCAGGTTAGCTGTCAAGTGGCGTGGAGCTGAAACAGTGATGTACTTTGTTAAATAAAACATAAGCTTGGATTGTGGAGGAATTAAAGCAGCATGTACATCAGTATACAATAGGCAAAAGACCGATTATGTTTAACCACTACATGGTATTGCTGTTAAGATCATTCTTGATTAACTTCCCTCCGACGGGGCTGATTTGTGGCAAAACATTGTCTGCTTATAGAGGACGAGTTCCTGCTATCTCAGGCTGCGCTGCTGGAACAGGTTAGCAGTCTGCTGCCAGTCCTTGACAGCAGCTACATCAAAGGTCAGTGCAGTATGTCCTTCTCCATTTCAGACCTGCAGTAGGACTCTGTTGTATCAACCTGACTAATCTCAGCTCTCGGATCTTCAGGAGCTGCAGTGAAGTATAGATGCAGAAAACAAAGTAAAGGTTTTGTGTATTTTCTTCTGTCTGTTGGCGAGAGGACTAATGTAGCCTCTCACTCTTTCTGCTTCACAGCTGTTCCTGAGCATGTAACAAAACTGCAGCACCTGTCACAAATACACATGACACAGCAGGTATGGTGCCACCACCCTACCTCCTTCAGTCACTCAGGTACATCTTCGAGTGCTCTGGGACAAGGAGCTAAACAATGTGGGGTCTGAATGTTTGTGTCCCGTTCACAGGACAAAAGTGAGGCGCTGTCAGCCAAGGCCAGCAAACAATTAGAAGATTACAACAAGATGGTATCCTTTTCACCTTCACATGGTCATTGCTATAATCCTGTATCACCTCGGTGAATGGGACATTAGCTTGTATATGGATTTCTCACTTTCGGAGACTAATTTAGTCAACAATGGGTTGTTTTAGCAGCAGATGATCCCACAGTCTCACTAATGTCAGTACCAGTGGACTGATAGATACTGTATCAACTCCAGTGCCGGTTTAAACTAGAATAATCGTTATGAAGGACTTCCTGTAGCAGTTGCTGATATGGTGGTTAGATTAAGTGTGCAGTCAGGGTCCTAGGCTGATGGTCACAGTGAGCGAACTCTGGTGTCAGTGTTCCAGGGGTGAGAGTCACAGTGGGTGTGGGACCATGTTAGTCTTACTGCGGCGTTCCTTGACACCACTGAAGATGTTATTGCTCTCCAAGCAATTTTCCCATTGGGACGAGACACTTCGACAGCTGGAGGAAGCCAAGCAAGTCAAAGCAGTGGACTAGTGGCGTCGCTGTGTGGCCTCATTTACCATTTACCATTTGCCTCGTACGGCAACATCACTGCACCGTCTTCAGACGGCCCCTCACTCAACGCATGGCTGTATATGGGACCTATACTGCTGTTGCCTTTCCCACTCCAAAAAAAATTATTTCTCAAATATTTTCATGAAAATAAATCACCTGGGGCAGTAAAATGGTCACACAGTTCAGTGTTGGTCCATGCGGACAGCTGTCTATATCGTCCCAGTTCTGTTCCAAGCATGAGGACTCATTTATGTTAGTATTGTAACCAAATTGAAGCAACGGTTGGGCATATGTTGATTATATTACACAATGAATGTGTCTGTGTAGAAGTAAGAGAGGTAAATGGAAGTGATCTGCTGTGACATTGGGATTGGAAGCTGCTTTTTTATATTTCCAGAACCTGAAAACAATAAACTTAAGCTATCAAAGATGTCTAACATCAAATAAAAGTCTAGTAATTTATGTACTGAGTTTAAACATATCTAGTTGTGGATTTTAATCTTTGGAACCTATGGCAACACTAGTATACTGATATTGTGTGATCTCTTATTTTCATGCATCTAGGATATACAATATTTAAACACTTCCATGATCAAATACATGAAGCAGTTATAAATCAGTACAATAGTCCATATTGTGAAAATGCTTGGTATTTAATGAAAAGAAAGACCTTTAGATGGCAGTCAAACACAAGCTTCAGTAAATAATAATAATGATCATAATAGATTGCATGCAGTAATACACACCTTCTGAGCCTAAATACATGCAATTGTGTCGCATACTTGCCTCCAAACTAATTTTAATTTCACAATAAACGCATGTGCCTGCTGCGTCCTTGTCCATGTAGTCTAAAATACTTTAAACGTAAGTTTATTGGTTTGCGAAACAAATTGCCTTCTAAATACACGGCCTATTTCTTTATTCACTTTAAGCCGCTCCCTAGAGCTGCAAACAATAAGAATAAAACATCACTTGAAGCATGTACTTGCATAGTAGTTCCACTGAAGTCTCGGGAGTGTCTGAAAAATCAGCTGACGATCAGCTGCTTGCGGTCGTCCGTGAGCTGCACATCGACGTCATTTCCGGTAACAAAACGACTCCATCTTGCAGAAGTCGGAGAGGAGGTTGGCAGTTCAATTGTCGGGGATGTACTCTTAAAAGAAAATCAGGGGGTTAACGATAAAGATGTACGACTAAGGTCAGTAGAAGCAATCTGTTTCTTTCAATGGGTCAGAGTGTTAATAGATGCACACAGAATAAATCCACACGGTAGAGCCCAGGCAGTGTTGACATATTTGGCAGACGATTGCAATCCAGTAAACTAGTTGCTGTGCAAGCCGGCCACGAATACTGTCGCTGGACTGTATTGGTGATAAACCTACTCGGAGGATGTTCTGTTGATAATAACCTGTTAGTTGCCTCGCCAAAGCATTATGATGAGACGCCAGAAAGCCTGTTGAACTGCAAAATGCAGAACATCGATCTACATCGTAATACGGAACTGGTCGTAGTTTGCTACTAAGCAAGCATATTGTATGGACTACCAGCTATCATACGTTACCTGTCTCACAGCTAGCAATCTACATATCGAATCGTGTAAACTTTGCCCAGATTGGCACTGTACCTTGTCTAATCCGTAACTAACTTCCTAGACATTTTTAAAGTTTCTTTAAACAAAGTGGACACGGGTTAGCTGGTTTACTAATTTGAACACTTCGACAGCTAGCTAATGCTAATGTGGGCGACATTGGGATTTTTGTTTTATTTTACATGCCTTGAGATATACTACTAAAAAGAGAAATTCCGCGCATCCAAGCTTTCGTATCTTAGGCCTGTCTGTCACTGTCACAGCTAATTATTAGTCCCGTGAGATGCCGAACCATCCCACTGAACAAATTCTTTAGCGTTACAGCTAATCACTGCTAATTATACCGTGTTGTTTAGTATTGTAAGGTTTCTACTATATTCATGACGGCAAAATAGCTGTCAAATGTGTCTACTTGTGTGACATAACTTCATTTGCCCAGGCTAATCCCCCCTTCTTTCTTGCAGGCGGCCAAATGTTTTTAGGAACAGTAGGCTGCTCATTCCCGTCAGAGATCTTTTGCTGCAGAGAGAAAATCCACCACATCCCCTGTCTTTGACTGGTGTTGTTGTTGGTGCAGGTTTCCTGCTTTGTATCATGGAAATGTGGGAGCAAGTCTAACAGGAATTTAGCAGAATACATACCTAAGGGAGACGGCAGGATCAAACAGTAGTGACTCTTCCCCTGCTGCAGAAGGTGGGAGTCCTTACTATGAAACATGGACCAAGGTGTAGTTGACAGTCCTGTCACCCTTGTCATCAAGGCACCCAACCAGAAGTATGATGATCAGACTATAAACTGTTTCTTGAACTGGACGGTGGAGAAACTGAAAACGCACCTATCCAAGGTGTACCCCAGTAAGCCGGTGAGTACCTCTGCCCACTGTTTCAGTGGATGATATCACACCTGTTTTCTTTGATATTTTTGTTTATGGGAATTTTCTTATCCCTTGATATACCCCTGCGGGGACCACTGGTGTTTTGTAGAGAGTGTCTGTAAGACCACTGCCTCCCCAGCCCCTTCTGCATGGAGTCAGCTGTGTGCTCCCATAGTATCAGTATGTAATCAACACTCCTTTTCTCACTCTGTGGCATTAGATGGGTGAAATTGTGTGATTGTCCGTCCACAGTCAAGTGTACTGCAGTAAATATTCACTTCCTGTGCACATTGACCTCAATCGTTTGTCACATTAGGCGTACTTGGGGTTGGCTTGCAGTGTTACTATTAATGGGCCAAACTGGTATCGTGGTCATAGAGGCATATACCACGGGGAACAAATATACCACTTCATTAAGCTTACGCCACTGTGTAAGCAGTAACATTTTAATGGGCTAATTATTTAATAGGCTCATTAAGCACATCCTCTTCCATCCCGGCTGATGTGTGGTGAAAATTGGCTTCTGTGCATCACCCATGTGCAGGCTAATTTGCGGAGGTCTTTGAGATGAGCCCCTCCTTAGTAAAAGGATTTCGGATGCATGAAAAGTGCTACTTAAATGTAGTAATGCAATAATTTCCTACAGATTCCCAAGAACTGAATAGGCACAAAATTGTGGTGTTAGAGAAGAAATGCAATATAGATGTTGTAGAGATAGAAAATTTAGGCAGCATGTGGTATAGTGAGAAGTTTTCCTGTGAGAAATCGTGCTTATTACATCACCTGTTAATGTTGTGCTGTGAAATGCCTTTGTATTCCGATGATGCAATAATTCCTGCTTGACAGGCCATGTGATTAGGTTTAGTGAGAACTACAGTGTATTGTCACCTTAGGTGATGTAACTCAAGGAACTTTTAATATTCTAATTCTTTGAATTTTCCTTTGCTGAAGTTCAGTTCTGCATCAGAAATTCAGCTTCATTGCTCAGCTTTGCCAGGATCCCAAGTAGATTGTTAATGGAAACTTTGCAGCATAATGCAAACTTAACAGTATTTTGGTGGAGCAGATAAAAGCAGTGGTTAAGTGTGCTGAGTTACTGTTTAAAGTATTTTTTTGCATCACAACCCTTGTGCTTAGCCCAGTCTAATTGTTCAGATCTAATTGATCTTGTCATCTTTCCCTGATCCTGTTCTGGCTCTGTCCCCTCTGATTGGCTGTGCATTGGCTATGGAAGCTCCGCCCACGTCTCTCAATTATACACCTGTTCTGTTACTGGACTGCAGAAGTATGTGTCCCACAGGAGAGAAAGTATAGTAGGACAGAACGCCATAGGATCAGAGTAACTATTAGGCCTACTGTTTTTGATCGCTGGTTCTGGTTTCAGCTGCCAAAGGCCAAATAGCCTAGATGCAGTTCTTTATCATTTGATTAAGATTTGATTGGGGCTGCACACCTGTGAATGTTTGCATATGTATGGACGCATTTGTGCTTCTTTGCAGGGGGTGTGTCTGAAATGGCATGTGTGGACGTGTGTGTCTGTGTACAGATGTGTCTGTGTACAGGTGGTAAGACTCACGGTGGATGGGGGTGGCCTGGTGTCTGTAGAGCAGCCTGTCACATCTGTGGTTTGTATTGCAGTCTTCCAAGGATCAGAGGTTGGTGTATTCTGGGCGACTCCTCCTGGATCACCTGCAGCTCAGAGACGTGCTCAGGAAGGTATTATCACACAGTAGTTAGCTAGGTTAGCCCCATATAAGCAGGATTTTAAAAATATTTTAGCGATGGCTTACCATGGCTTCCAAAAGGTATTCTTCATCATTACATGTAGCTTATCTGAAGATCAAAAGGCGTTTCTTCTTGATACATGTAGCCTACCTGCAGGTCATGAAGGCTATCCTCACTCTACAGGCAGTTTTGCAGATCCAAAAGTATTTATACTGTTTGTACCTGTAGCTTACCTGTGGATCTCCGATACTTCTAACTCCTGCATGTAGCTCAATAACTGATTCTGTACCAAGAACTGTAATCTATTCACTTCAGGCATAGAGTCTAATCACCACATGCCTACTCTTCTCTAATTCATGTTCTCACTTATTTATCAGCGTTAGATAGCCTGATTATTTATTTCTCAATATTTTACCCTGACTGTGATCCAGGCTGATCAGTCTGTCTTTCCTCTTAATCACTCAGCAAGATGAGTACCACATGGTTCACTTGGTGTGTGCATCTCAGACGCCACCTGGATCCCCCCAGCCAGGCGGCAGCGTTGGCGCCCCTGGAATTCCCATCCCAAGTCCCTCGGTGAGTGACTGCAACCCCAGCTCCTCAACGATTGGGTACACCTTCACAAACATCCCGCCTCTCCCAGAGTGACCGTGACCACGCCCAGCTAATCTGCGTGTGAGCCCCTAACACCTAGGTCAATAGCCAAAGGACATTCTATATAGTTCCCTTTTCACCTTTTGGTAGGCTAGTGATGTGTGCTGTGGTTCATCTTGGTGTAATACGATTCAGTCCTAAAACCCTGGGTATGCTTTAGCTTTGGAAGATTGTGCAGTAGACCAAGCTCCATTGGAGTCAGAGGCACATTTCTTTCATCCTATCGCATGGAGTGCTTTTAAGGAGAGACCTTTGTGTGTGTCATTATTCAGACTGCAGACAGCTTGGGAGCTCCCTCTTCAGCTGCATCCCCCGGTCAGGACGGCCAGCCCAACCCTGATGGGCTGAGGCTTCGGGCAGGCTCCGCCCACAACTATGCCTACAACCCCGCCTTCATGCAAGGGTGAATCCTGACCCTGAACTTTTACCGCTGTTACTGTCTCTGATTCCAGCCTGTCCAACATATGATTTTCGGTGATGTGTTCTGAAATTTGGAGGTCTCCTACTGGGCTCCTTCAGTTTGTGTGGAGGGAGTTGGGAGTGCTTGCCCTCCATACCCCTGTCCAGCCCCAGATTACTGCTGGGTACTAAGCTTTGGGAAGGCTGCGGTGAATTTGGACTTATGTGATCTTTGTTTCCCATGCATGAATGTACTATTCGCTACAATGATGTTAAAGGCTGGGTGATGTTGTGCATGAACTGTACTGGGATCCGATTTTTCGCTGATGCTTAAGGTGTGTGTGTCTGTGTGTCTCTACGCGTGTGTGTGTGTATGTGTGTTTGTGAATGCCGTTAAAGTGTTAACAGGATTTCCCACTCCTGTAACTGGTTTGTGGGTTTCTCTTACAGACCCTTGGGGGCCCGGTTGCCGATGCAACAGGGCCTACCCGTGGGCGTCCCTGGCTACCCCATGTACAGCACTATGCAGCTGCTGTGGTGGCAGCAGATATATGCCCGGCACTACTACATGCAGTAGTAAGTCACATGATCATTCACACTACAACTGCAGTAATTCTACTGCACTACTGCCTTCCATTTGTATTACTGTAGTCCAGTTTGTTCACTGCCCAGTGACATAGGTGTTTCACATTATCACGCATTCTTTTTTATTTTTGTTACTTGCAATGATTTAAATGTAAAATGACTGAAGGTGCTCAGTTCCGTAAGTGAAGCCCATTGTGTGTCCTCCCTCCCCAGTCAGGCAGCAGTGGCCTCCACCCAGACCCCCAGCCTGGACCAGCCTCCCACACCCGGCCTGCCTCCGCCCCCCCAGCCCGTCCTGCCCAACAACCCCCCCCACGAAGAGCGACCCGCCAACCCCAACATTCAGATGAATGCCCAGGGCGGCCCGGTGCTGAACGAGGACGAGCTGAACCGCGATTGGCTGGACTGGGTGTACACCGTGTCCCGCGCGGCCATCCTGCTCAGCATCGTCTACTTCTACTCCTCCTTCAGCCGCTTCGTCATGGTGACGGGCGCCATGCTGCTGCTTTACCTGTGAGTGACGGCCCGCGCCTCTGTGCTTAACGCCGCGTCTCTCCGTTTGAGAGGCCGCGGCTCGGTGTTTAGGTACGTTTCTCTGAACCCACCCACCTCCCCGCAGGCACCAGGCTGGCTGGTTCCCCTTCAGGCCCGAGTTCGACCCGCAGAACCCTGGAGGCGGGGCTAACCGGGAGGAGATGGAGGCGGAGCCACACCGTGAGATCCAGGAAATGGTGCTTTGTCTCCGTCAACCCCTGCACGCTTTCAGCCCCTCTGTCCTCACTGAACCCTCCCCTCTGTCCTCTCAATCCCTCACTGACACACCTGGCTATTATCAAGCTCATTAGTTAGTTTAGTGTGCACAGTGATGGTAAATGTACAGAGGGACAGAACTCAGGGACTCTGGCCTTTAAGGTTAAAGAAGTTTGGCTTGGGTTGTGAAGTGATGGATGTGATTAGACTGCATGATAAAGCCAGTTCAGTCTCTGAGGGAAGATGACCGTAAGGTAAATTGGGTTGACCCCTGATGTGGCTTAGGCCATCCTCTGTCTGCCTGTCCCCTGTAGGAGCGGATAATGGACGAAGGGTTGGAGGAAGAGGAGGGGGACAGCGGGGAGGAAGGCCCCGACGACTCCAACGGCGGGCCCCGGCCTGGGTTCCTGTCCTCCGCCTGGTCCTTCATCACTACTTTCTTCACATCACTCATTCCTGAGGGTCCGCCTCATGCTGCCAATTGAACCCATGCAACACCACCTACTCCCCCAACCCCTCCCTGGAAACCCCACCCACTGGGGCTCCACTCCATGCTGCTGCTGCTAACGATCTTTTGATTTCTGCCCTTGGCCATTTGCTGAGCTCTCTGAGGCTCCACCCCTAGATTGCCAATCAGTCAATCAAGCTCCATCCCACGCTGTCAGCTGTACCCCACAAAATACACATATAAATACAAAATGGTCAGCTGTTTTGTAAAAAAAAATAATAATAAATACAGTCCAAACCTGAGGGAGGTTCCAAATCAACAGCAGTTTTCTGCTCAATGCTTAATGACATTTTTCAGGGGCGGAGACCAACAACCCCACCCACCACCTGACTGCCCTTGTGAAAGACTCCCCCCTCAGAAAAAGTAAAAGCAAAATATGGTTTCATCTCAAGGGGCATTATCCAAGAAACCAAAATTTTTAGATGAACGTTTCTTCATATGTATATAAGTACAGTATCTATTTACATGTATAAATACCTACATTTCAGTGCATAATGAACTTGATTAGTTTGAAAGAAGCATTTTGGAATAAACCTGCTTCAGTTACCTTGCTTATGTGTCTGAAAGCTTTTTTGTATGGAAGGTGGAATATGTATAGCAGTGGAAGATGAGAGTGATTGAGGCCTCTTGATTATTTTTTTCTGTCAAGAATCATTGATGATTCACTGTCCTTGAATTTGCTTTACAAATGAAAAATGTCCGAGTTGCAAAGAAAACACTGAGCAGTAATCGCAATACAACTGCAGTTGTAAAAACAATCTGAAAACATTTTAAAAAATAAACACGGATCAAGTATATCTCTACAAATGCTGCTACCTGGTGTCCCGATCTGTGCAGAATAGTTGTGCACATAGGTGACCCCTAGAGGGCGGTCATAATCCAGTATTGTAGAGAGTAAAAGATATTGGCCAGTACAGAGATTTTCTGACAACGTGGCATGTAGTTCAGGTATTTTTCCTAGAACTTTGCCCAAGTGGCTCGTTGGTCTAGGGGTATGATTCTCGCTTAGGGTGCGAGAGGTCCCGGGTTCAAATCCCGGACGAGCCCTTCTTTTGTTTTCTAAATAGTACCAAGACATATGTAGACGTGAGCAAAAACCCATAGTCAAGCAACCAATGTGTAAAATAACTTTGTATTTCTATATCCAGTTTTAAACTCGCCCTTGCAGACCACTTAAGACCTAAGAAAATCTGAAATCATGGACATTGCAGTCCACTTGAAACCCAAGAAAATCTGAAATCATGGACGTCAGCAAATATCCATAGTCAAGCAACCATTGCATAAAATAACTTTGCATTTCTATATTCAGTTCTAAACTCGCCCTTGCAGACCACTTAAGACCCAAGAAAATCCGAAATCACGGACGTCAGCAAAAACCCATAGTCAAGCAACCAATGCATAAAATAATTTTGCATTTCTATATCCAGTTCTAAACTCGCCCTTGCAGACCACTTAAGACCAAAGGAAATCTGAAATCATGGACGTCCATCTGTCAAAGTTCATGCTTATTTACGGAGCTATTGCTATTTCGGTGTTTCGTGCAGAAATCTTTGTTGATTCGGTACGTGTTTTAGATCACAACCAAAGAATTTGAACCCGCGTCACTAACGAAAAGCTTAGAGCCGCAATGTAGCATCTAGTTGGTGTGCAGCGCCGTTTTTGGCAGTGATTTGATTTCGGCCGAGTTGGCCTTATTGGGATGGCAGATATGCCATCCCGCCAAGTTACGGCTTGGTGGGGCGGCATGCCCCATACTTATAATGGTATCATCTTTATTTCCCTCAGGTTCTGGAAAGTACTGAGTACAAATATTCACAAATACTATTATTCACACTACCACTTGCTTCTGCATTTTAGATATAATTGTTCTTTGTTTTCCCCCCTTTAACTCAATGTAACGCTCTCTGTGAAGTTGGCACATACATACTTACTATATGAGCTAATTTGTAAAAATGGTTCTAATATCTACCGTAGCCTATAACAAAACCATCATCTACCGTAAATAAGTTTCGACATGTACGGGGGTGACGCAATGACTTAACTCAGGATAAATTAAAGTATGCTTTTCTCAGAAGATATGGCACATATCAAATTAATTTAACAAACAATCAGACATGCATCTTATGACCACTGGAAAAATGCTCGGGATCGAGCGCCCCCTCTTGGCCATGTGACATTTTTCATTTAAGGAAAGGGTGGGAAACCTCCGGCCCGCGGGCCGTATACGGCCCTCCAAGCAATGTCACCTGGCCCGCTGAATGTTTCCTAGATTTGATATAGCAGTATAATTTAAACCAGTATAATTTCCTGTTTTGAAAAATCGACGCTTATAATATAACAGTAATTTGCTAAACAAAATGAAATTTTGCCTTCGGAGATTAAGAAATAGGCCTAGGATACGAAAGACATTACAACGCATCAGCAACTGTTTCATCATCCAATTAAAATCTAGCAACGTCACTCGTGCAAGCCTTCAAATACGCTGGTGAACGGTTTAATTGGGAAATTGGCCAAACGAAGAGAAGTTGATAGGCCTACTGAAGGCCGCGTTTTTAAAGAGAAATGGACGGAGGATTACTTTTTTGTGGAAGTGAAATACAAGCCAGTTTTCTTAATTTGTGGAGAAGCTCTTCTCAAAAAGAGCAATCTTGAAAGATACACCTGCTGACGTGCAAGTTATGCTACTCTTGAATTAACAGTGGGAGCGGAAAAAATCAAGGCGTTGAGGAATAATATCGCTGCACAACAAGCGTCTTTCTTGCGGCCTAAAAAGGAGCTGGACAGTGTCACGGAGGCAAGTTGCAAGTCACTAAAAGCCTGGCACAGCAACGTGGATCTTCTGGATTTCTACAAGCAAATCATAAGCGTTGACGAATTTTCGAGTTTGAGGAAATACGCGTTGAGGATAGCATCACTGTTCGGAACCACATACCGCGGTGAACAGTTCTTCTCCAAACTCTCACTTGCAAAGCAGACTTCGTTCCAGACTCACAGACATCAATTTGGGAGAGCAAGCTCCGTATGGCAACATCAGTAGACCTACCAACAGACATTCCACAACTGGTTGAAGCAAAGTGTAGTCAACCACCACATTGAATTTCAGGTATGTTTTAGAATCAGTTATAAATCAAGTTTACTATGAACATTCAGTCAGCATAACATGGAAAAAATGTGTCTGTAATTAACATGAGTTCATAGCAGTTTATGGCCCACTGTCGTATATGCAAATATTAATCTGGCACCAGACAGGAAAAAGGTTCCCCACCCCTGCTTTAAGGGAAGTATCTTTGGTATCACCCTCTGATGCCTTTTGTAAACTACAATGATTTTTGTCATGTCCAGTAATCTTTAGGTAGCATATTCCAAGTTGCTGATAAGAGTGACGGAGTTAGGGAGTCAGAATACTGTCTTCGGGAAAACACGAATAAAGCGATGGAAACAGATATTGGAAACAGAAATTGGACCAATCAGAATCGAGTGTTCAGCCAAGCCGTTGTATAATTTCCAATAACGGGACAGCCCGTCGTGTTTATTCCTTACATAACACCGTTAACAAAACGACGTTAACAAATCACTGCAAGCAATGAGTCTGTTTTTATCAACATTAGACATTACAAAAGGGCGCATGCCACTGCACCGTCCAAAATGTAGAGCCAGGGCAAGATTAATTACCAGAGTTGCACGGAAAGGTAGCCTGCGTGTAACTGTTGTGAATGTCAAACATGCAAAAAGCATGGCGAGGGAACGCAAAATTAGCTCAAAATTAAAAAAAAAATCCCCACCATGACCCTTAGGGGGCTTCGTATTTTTTTCTTCCAGTCCAGGTTTTTTTTTCTTCCAGTCCAGTAATTTTTAAATTCCAGTCCAGGTTTTTTTTTCTTCCAGTCCAGTTTTTTTTTCAAATTCCAGTCCAGGTTTTTTTTTCTTCCAGTCCAGTATTTTTCAAATTCCAGTCCAGGTTTTTTTTTCTTCCAGTCCAGTATTTTTTAAATTCCAGTCCAGGTTTTTTTTTTCTTCCAGTCCAGTATTTTTAAAATTCCAGTCCAGGTTTTTTTTCCCTTCCAGTCCAGGTTTTTTCTAATTCCAGTCCAGGTTTTTTTTTCTTCCAGTCCAGTTTTTTTCTAATTCCAGTCCAGGTTTTTTTTTTTCTTCCAGTCCAGTTTTTTTTCAATTCCAGTCCAGGTTTTCTTTTTTCTTCCAGTCCAGTTTTTCTTTCCATCCAGTCCAGGTTTTTTTAAATTTTTTTTTAAATCTCACAACAAGTCATTTCTCAGGACACCTAGGCCTTTTAACAGTTCTAAAATCAATGTGCTACAAAATCCAGCATTCTAAAACAGTTTAAGGGGAGGTAACACTGTCAGTAACAATGACTTTTGGTTCCATATGGCCAATTTTGATATTTTTTGATATTTTGCTTCTATAACTTCTATAGTTTCATAAAATGAACAAACTAAAGGTAGATAATTGTTATAAATAGTTCATTAGATGATAATATAACACCATCGTCAAGTACACAAAGCATAAAATGAGCTTATGATAGCATCTTTTATGATTAAATGCCTCTGCAGTTTTAAAACTGACCTGGTTGAATCATATATTGTTAAAAAGCTTGTTTCCTGGAGCGTACTGCTAGAATGACCATAGGTTCAGACAGTTCATAAAACTTTAGTTAAAAATAAAAAGAGAGAGAGATGAAAAGTACAGTATGAGAATGTGGAAATATATTTCATCATTATTTATATGCCAATATTAAATCAATTTGATGCTTTGAAGGCACAACAATTGCATTGCCAATGAATATTAGGTTAGAAAATACAACGTTTGCCCGATTTAACGGGACGTATTAACCACGCCCACTTCCGGTCTTCTATCCGAATACAGATACACAGACAGATAATTTTGTTGTTTGAACAGATACAGATACAGATACAGATTCAGATAATGACGTCTCTGCACACCCCCTAGACGGAGTTGCATGCCGCTGCCATTTGGCGCGTGGGGGGTGTTAATGTCAAGCCCTGCATAGGCTTATAACAAAATTATGTTCAGGATGATCGGTTGAAGTGTTTCTTGCAAGCCTTTATTCCATTTATTATAAAATATATTTAATTATGTAATACATGAAAATAGTGAATAAGTGGTATACAATAAGCATAGCGTGCTGGATGCAGCATAAAATTGACCCCATGGATATGGTATTGGCTATGGGTTTTCTTTTGATACTGTACTGACACTGCAACGTCAGTTAAAATAGCAATGTACCTCTTTCCTAAGGCACTATGGTTCATAAGCTTGATGTTCATATACCTGAACTGAAATGAATATGTACAGACCAGATGTAAGGAGATTGCATCTGGTGTATGGAGCCAACATGCACTACATGGCCAAAAGTACACCGGGACAGCTCTAGCAGGCAGAAATTTGATGAACTGGCTTGTTGTAAACGTGGCATCCTATGACCGTGTTTATTTGAAAGTCACTGAGCTCTTCAGTACAACCCATTCTACTGCTAATATTTGTGTATGGAGATTGCATAGCTGCATGCTTGATTTTATGCACGTTTGCATTGGGTGTGGCTGAAGTTGCCAAACCCACTAATTTGAAGGGATGTCCACATACTTTTGGCCATATAGTATAGCCTATCTCAAGCTGTCAAGTGATTGATCTCACACAGGCACAGTTAGTAACAGCCACCTATAATTAGCTTGATGTCCATTCCCTGGGCACCATTGGGCCATAGCAGAGTGGGTGTGCACATTCACATTCTGAGCTAACCCAGCATTCCCCCCTCCCCCTTAAATGTAATATTAATAAAAAACAAAAAAAATTAATACAAAACAATGGGCTCGTCCGGGATTTGAACCCGGGACCTCTCGCACCCAAAGCGAGAATCATACCCCTAGACCAACGAGCCATCTGTCAGGTATATTTAAAGGTTAGTTTGGAAGTTCACAATCACATTCTTTTTTTCTTCCTAGATTTTACTGCCATCTAGTGTTTTTCCTCGTCATTTAGCAATAATATTTAGCATTCATTTTGAATACTGTAATACAGTAACAATTTCACAAAAAGCCTTATTCAAAACCATGGAAATATTCCCTTAAAAATTGTCTGTCCAAAACACTTAAATTTGTCCAGGCAATTCATTTTGTGGAGAGGTGAACCTTATCTAGAATCATGGAAGTTACTGATTACAAGAAACAATTTTTTCACATTATTTTTCACATATTTTATAATGTAAAAAAAATAACCCAAAAGGGTCAGTGTTTCAAACATAGATTGTATCGCTTACAATTTATCAATTATACATAAATTCGTAATGGATTGCGTACTCAGACCAGTTGGAAAACCACTAGATGGCAGTCAAGACATAAAAGTTCATTTTATCATGACGTGTGTGAGACTAACAAAACCTTTTTTCCTGGGCTTAAAGCCTGGATGAAAACCCTCAAGGTGAGAATAAAATATTGGGATCCTCCACTCTGCCCAACCCCATAGAAACCATCACAAAAAAGGCAAATAACGGGAAAATTAACAGTGCTAGATTTTAGTTGACCTGGGCACTCAGAAGCCATCAGTGCGTCCGCACACCACTGTTCCCCTTTCAGAATTCAAGTTCAACTTACTTTTTAAAGCAGTCCCTCTCTCCCCCCAAAGAAAGCAATGAGACCCAAGTGACCATTCCAATAGTAATAATAATCAACTCAAAAATTGGTGTATTTTGGCTTCACTTTCAGAAGTGCACATTTCAAAAGAAACCCAAAGGGATCCTGATTAGCACCTATCTCTGAGGTTCTACTCAAAGCAAGCAGAGATAGGCTGACACTATTAGTGGACTGGGGTACTCTGGCATTGTTTATATCGGATGTGCACTGCAGATTGGTTGCAAAGGCTATATTCTCACACAACTGCTTATCATGCAATTTTAAGATACAAAACAATGGGCTCGTCCGGGATTTGAACCCGGGACCTCTCGCACCCTAAGCGAGAATCATACCCCTAGACCAACGAGCCACTTTCAATGTATTTTGTAAAATACTATCTAGGAGAGTATGTGCCACGTTTATATAATTTTCACAATATTGGATCATGATTTCCCCCTAGTGGCTGTCTACAAGTAATGCACTGTATTAGAAATAATAGAAGCCAGTAATAAAAAACAAATGTTGAAATGAGCTGAAATTTCTTTAGCACATCTATGTTTTGAAATGAGATAAGTAATTGTTAACAATGGTATATAAATTCCTCAATCAAGTGCCTATCTAAAGAAAACAACATCAGGCATGTAATAACTTTTATTGCTCTGCTTCAACAATTACATTTTTCGGTTACAAAAAATATTTTATTCTCTCATCATTTCTAATATTTAGTGAATAGTCAGTGGAGAAAGGGACTTAGATTTTTCATTCACAAGAACATGACTGACAGCAGCTGTGAGGTGCCTCTAAAACATGGCTTTAAAGTACGACCCCATATCAAAGACAGATCAAAGACAGGGACACACTTGGTACAGTACATCTACAGTACATTACATCGCACTTGACATTAATGGATATAATACTACAGCAACCGTATTCGTGTTCTGTGACCTGTTGTACCACAATTAAGACACTACAAGCACAACACTGAAAGAGCAAAAATGACCAAACTGACATATTTCCCCCTTGGTAAGCTAATCAAACAGACAAAAAACTTTCATTAAAAAAGGCATCCAAATTAATATCTTAACAGTGATATTTCTCCTTTAATGTAAAAAAAAAAAAAAAGGCTTGGCAACAACTGGCATGATAAAAAAATGCATACAAGACCCCTCTCCATTGACAAAGACAATCAGCTGTAAAACATACTTCTGAAGTAATGTCTCGATGTATCGTCAGGGGGGCTTCCCTTGTAACCAGTAAAGCAGACAGTATCACAGTATGGCAGTGAAACATTCCTGCTGCATGGAAATGTAATTTGGGCATACATTTAAAACAATGCAATGAAAATCTCTTAGATTTCAACCAGGATTAAAGCTAATGTATTATTTCCCTTTCATTTGAAGAGTCGTTAGTACTTTCAATGCGAGGAACCTGAAACTCCAGTCCAAGTGCTACAATATCTGCAGGTTTTTGTGGTTTCCCTTCAAACGGTAGGTGTTGTAAACGAGGTATATAAACTCTTCAGCCAATCAATGACTCGGTGCTGAAACCACTGAGCACTGAAAACTGAAAACCAGCAGACACTCCAGGAGTTTGAGATCCCTGCTTTGTGTGAACTGTGTGCTGTAGCACTCAGTTCAGTACTTGCTGTTTTAGGCTTGATAGACATTGGAAAGTTCCGTTGAGATGGTCCATTATAGAGGAATGTTATAGCAAGTTATTGTATCTCCCTTGCATGTCAAGTGTTGTGTGTGTGAGTGTGTGCACGTGGGTGTATGTTAGGGTTAATTATTTTAATTTTATATGCCATAAGTCAATATTTATTGGAAAGTTATTTCCAGGGAAAGCTTTTTAGTTGGGTGCACTAAAACCACCACATATATGTTGCCAGCTAGCCAACTTCATTCATGCTCAGTATACCCAACCAATCACTTCCCTGATATACAATCCACATTGGATCACTTTAGGTGCCTTTTTAAACGCATTCACTAGGCACAAGAACAATACTGTTTACTCAGCGGTGCATTCATGGACAGGAACAGTGATAGAAAAAGACTGGTCCAGGATTAGCACACTCATAGCCAAGTGGTTGAATTCTGAACCAATGAAAGAGTGATGAATTCTAGACACAAATGCACACAGTTTCTGACACCATGTCAAATTATTGCTCAAATCTGTGCAAATAAGGGATAATGTATAAAACGATAAACATTCAAAAAAATAGATAATTTAATTTTTAATTATGGACTATATTTTTTTGGGAAAAAAATGTCAGTCTGAAAATAGCCTATTCTGTGCAAAAACCTTGTTAAATAACATAACCGTTAAAGCCACATTAATAATGAAAATTCCATCGTTTTTAAAAAAAGGAACTGATTAATAGCTATTTGAACAGAAGGAAAAAATCCTGTTAAAAAGCATTTATCTGGTTTGGAAGATGTGCATTATCCTCCTAAGAACCAGCAGTGCTTTTTTTAGGGGAAATGAATCTCTAGTCTTTATCCCAAGAACCGTATAGGCTATATTCTACCATGATGAAACCTACACCACATGGAACATTCAGTAAAAAATAAAATGAATAATATTGTAGAAAATATTTTCACTGCAACATGTTTTTGTCATGTATTCTGTAAAAAAATAAAAATAAAATAAATAAAATAAAAACTTTTTCTGCCGGGTCTCAGGAGGTTATATGATAATTGTGGAATGAATGCACACTGTAATGAGTATCATGATACATAAGAATAAAACTGACATTGAGGGTTCTAGAGGATCTTGAAATTGCTAAAAAGCATATGAATTCCTGAGTACATTAAATTAGGTACGCAGCAGTATATAGCGGTGTATTATCTCTCCCACTTATATGATTGTACAGTATATTAACCCTTTATTGGGTTAGGTGCCACATCTGGCTCTAAAAGACAAAAGTAAAGTATACATTCTCTGTCTCACAGACACAAAGATTATCTGAAGTGAGCTGAGCCTTCAAACATGTCATCCACCTCCACAACTGCATGGCTTTTTAGTACATAACAAGGTTATCCTTCAAAATAAATTGAAAGATCATGCAAAACAATATTTAAAATACAGCTGCAAGGAGGAGTATCCGGGGTTTAAGGACCACCCCCTATCTGTTCCTACTGTGAGGATGGACCACTGCATGAACTTGAGACCATTTATGGCGCAGCAGTAATATTCACACTGAATTTCTGATTGGAGCTCTATAGCTGCCTGATCAAGCATCTTGCATGACATTTGTGAGGTTATGTGATTGTGCTCGCCAAGTTGCATGGCATTTCGTCAAGCTGCTTAAATTCATAACCATTTACTCGGAAAGACATGACCTACAAGTTGATTGGATTATCACTGTGGCCTTTGACAAAACCAGACAAAAGGTCCATGAATGCAGAAAAGCAAATTTTGTGAAAATCAGTCAGATTTTGTAGGAGTAGCTTTCTAAGTGTTTTTTTTTTTCAGAAAATTTGAAATAGAGTGGAAAATCCATATGGTGGATGTTGTGGTTCCTTGAGGAAAATTTGTTCCTCATGAAGAGAAGGACCTGCATAGCATATTTTGCAATTCTCTGTAGAATAAGATGTTAGGGCTGAGCTCGTTAATGTAAAACATTTATGTGCACTATAGTGCCACCAGGTGGCCAATCTGCACCATATTTTATGCAGGGCAAGAGTTTAGCCATCCAAACCAACCTGGTCCAAATGCGAGGGAGAAAAACAATACGAAAAAATAACAAAATCAATAGGATTCCAATAATCCCTAAAGATCAACAGTACAAAACATGTATCCATTAACAGCCAATATTATATCACATATAAACTTCATGAACCCATAAAAACTCATCAACAGCAAATTAACAATGCTCCAAAGCACTGACTGGTAAGAATGGGTTGCAGTCAAAGACTATAGGGTACTATAGTTTTATATAGTAAACTTCTAAATAAATCCTGTGTTTATTAGGATTTGCTGACAGAAAAACATCCAGCTACACATACAAACACTGAAACATCATGTGTGTGGGTGGGAGCAGAATCACAACTTCAGACCTATTGCTTTGCTGGTCAGTTGATAGAAAACAGGTAATATTTCTTGACAGATTGCTCTTCCTTTATCAACTATTCATACTGGCATACAACGTGAAAGATAAAGGAGAAATAAAGACCTGACTGTAATCAATAAAATTTGCACATTTAAGCAAATGTTTCAATTTCATATAGACATTACGGTATTATAGCATCTGTACAGTAGCAGCAAATAGCATATAAATGCTGCCTCAGGTCAGCTGTAAGGTGTTTCTTTCTGTCTGTTTTTTCAGTATAAAATGGGGGAAATACGTGATAAAATGCAGCTGAAAAAACAGATGGCCCATGTTGACATGTTGAGCCATTTACTGTTTTGAAAAGGAAAGATTTTAGATGCGTAGGAGTGCATCTGAGAACAGAGAAAATGAATTTCTCTTTTTTATTTTTGAGAACCAATAAGAAGTGTCGATTCAGACAAACACGAATGCTCTTGAACCATGACAACATGGCCATCTCCTATGGCAGCCGTGGAGCTGGCTAAGCAAGAGCGACACAGAATGGAGCCTGCTCGACTCGGAGGGTCTCGGTCGACAGCGACAGGTTTGACCTCTGACCCCTGAACTTTGGGCCCGTCATTCTCAGGCTGTGGGGCAGGAAGTTGCGCCTCACCCCCGGTGATCAGAGGAGGGGGCGGCGGGTGCTCCCGTGTGATACCCTCACAGTGACGTCTCTACATCCAAACTGTCCTCGCTCTGGTCTCCCTCCACGGTGATCCTGACACACGCCATCTTCTCCTGGCTGAAATAGGGAGAGAGAAAGATGATGATGATGATGATGAGTGGTGTGCTGGAAGTTACTATACCATCAATGCACAACAAAGGTTAGGCTTGTAAATCCTTATATTTCAATTTGTGTTCAGAAAGCGATGCTCTCTTACCCACAGAAACGATAGTGCCCATCTTTGCAAGAACGTCATCAACTATACTATGTACAAAAACATAGTATAGTTGGCTTTGCTAAAAAGCTAGTGCAGGCACGTGGTACAATGACTTCTCTCCCTTCAACTCCCTCCCAACTGTTGCTGCTAGTGACACTCCTGGTGGTCGCAGAAGAGACTAGTGATGGATTGGTAAGTAGGCCCACTATTAGCTAGCGATAATTAAATAGCTTTTAAGCTTATATATCTGGAATTAAAGATTTGGGTATAATGTCTGGAGTTTGAGACTGCTGTTGAGTCTAATGTCAGTGTACAGTAGCTCAGTGTTACAACATTGAATAATCTGCAGGTTTGCATATACTGTACGATGGTAGAGCCTAGCTTATGTTGCTTTCTTTGGTGTTGTCGGGTAGTCCATTGTTACTGCACTGGACAACCTGTTGTAGCCTAGCTATGAGGAATGTCTACATATGACGTTACTTATGGATATGAATATGAATGAGTGCAGGATACACACCCATCTTGTCTGGATCTGCTGAACTAATAGTGTTTATTACAATTTAATGATTAAAATTGGGTTAAAAACCTGAAAGAAATATGAAGAGGACAATCAATTGTTACTCCTGGGGACCTTTAAAAACCCATAAGAGCACTTTAAAATCCATTCTAAAATCAACCAGCAACCAGCATAATGGTTTTAAAATATGACATGTGCACATTGCTTAGTTCTGATTAGTACCCTGGCTACAACATTTAGAACTTTTCACAGTTCATGAATTGCATTGCCATTGAATACAGCACTGCAATAATCCATTGTTATAAATGCACGCAACAGATTATAAACATATTCTTTGGAAAGGGAGGGTTTAACTTAGTTTTAACATTTCTTAAATGGTAACAAGCACATTTCTGATATGTGCATCAAAATCCAGGTCGCTATCACATAAAACGCCCACAATTTCCCTGTGAGAAATGACATTTAAAGCACTAGTTTTCAGATTGGATACAATCATTTTCCTCTTGATCTTATTACCAGTTTCCATAGCCTCTGTTTCATCTTGGTTCAATTGTAGAAAGTTATGAGCCATCCACACATTTATGTCCGAGATACAATTTAAAAGAGAGTCTACAGAACAAAGATCATTTGGCATGACATAACTGGGTTTCATCCGAATAAATTTATGCTGCATTTGTGGCTAATAGTCCCTAACAGGAGAATGTGTAGATTAAACAGGATAGGTCCTAGGATTGAGCCCTCGGGCACACCGAATGTAATGCTGACTCTTATTGAAGAACAATCAACAAGGGAGACATAATATTCAAGACCCAGCAGATTCTGAACCAAGTTAAAACTGTGACCGAAAGGCTAAGCCATTTTTCCAGCCTGGAGATACGGATTTCCTGGAATTTTCCAAAGATAGGATTTGTATTTCAGAAATCTGACAACTGCACGAACTCTAGCTTTTCAAGGATTTTACTCAAAAACATAAATTTGAGATAGGCCTGAAATTATTAATGGAAGAATCAAGGGTGTTCTTATTAAGAAGGGTTTAAATATGGTGACCTTGAATGTGGATGGAAAAATGCCAATCTGCAGGAAGTGATTTATAATATTCAGCAATTCTCCAGAAAGGCAAGTATAGACTTTCTTTAAAAACTGGTGGTCAGGGGCACAGTTGGATGGTTTGAGACTACTCTCTTCTTTAACAGATCATCATCAATGAGGTTAATGCTTAGCCTGGGAGTCATCTCTAAAAATGTGCATTCAGTGACTCCATAGTGTTCATAAGGGTCAAGCACGTAGACAAACATGCTTGAGATGAAGCAGATGGAATGCGAGAATCACAGGTGCATGTGATTTGACCTGAGGATAGTGTGGAAGGAGCCAAAACTACAGTACCTTGCACTGTGTCTTCGAACTGCGGCACTGTCAGAATCCATAGCAGCAGCTGTGTGTGCTCTATCTCCTGTTATCTCATCAGAAATGTTTATTACAGAGGGGTCAGATCTACAAGTGAGACAGAGACAGACATATGGACACACACAGGGGAAAAGATGAGGTACTCACTGGCAGACATGCAAAAATGTTTCTGCATTTTTGCAACTTCTAAACACTTGACCAATCACTGAGAAGGATCGCTACTCATTCCCAGTGCTGTGTGAATGATGTGCTGTATTAATGCTTTACTGTGGAAAAGCCAGTGCTAAATGGGTAAACTCCACTAAATTGTGGACGACGGATTATTCAATTTGATTTAAATGCGGACATAATTTAATATCTAATATATGCTGTGAAAATATTGCACTGGCCGTTCTGGGCATGGGAAAATGATAATAATTTTATGGCGTGGGCATGTCTACAGTCAGATAATCAATTAGAATAAAATATGAGCCTTAATGTCACCATGTCACTGTTGGTGATTCATGCTGTGATGATGTTACTCCATGAATTTAAATAGTTAATAATTTAATAAAACTCAGATCAAAGCGAAGGCCTGGTATTTAAACTTAACCCACCCCCTTGGGAGGAACTGCACAAAATTACTTTGTAGGATCTGCTTAAGAGAAAAATGACATGGATACAAACCTATGCTATGACTGTCATTTTACTGTGAGGCACTCAGAGGGAGATAGCCCTACAGTCACACCGCATTGCCTAAAAGGGAAGAACTCAAACATTCAGTTCTGTCCCAGCCTGCACATCCCATGATCCTTGGAAAGCATCAATGACCTGGCTTTGTGCCTGTCAATCCTTATAGGATTGCCGCCATCGTAGGGGATCGTCACCTCCTCCTCTTTATCCTCTTCCAGCATGAGCTGTGCTTCCTGTCGCCAAGAGACAGACGTGTCACAGCAGGAAGTCTGGTCTAGTCCCGTCACTATGAATTCTGTGCCAGAGTCAGTCAATGAAGCCCACTTAATTAAAACTGCCACAGTTAAACTTATACTATGCATAAAACTTCAAGAGCCCAGTCAGTCACTGATGTGGTGTCCACAGGATCGAGCTACCTTCTCCTTCTTCTTCTTATCGTCTTCCTTCTTCTTCTTGCTCTCGGGCATCAGATCGTCCAGCCAGCTCAGCTCCCGCTTGGTGAAGCCAAAGTCCAGCAGCTTACGAATGAAGACCAGAGCCAACACCTGAGAGAAAGAGAGAGAGGGAGAACTTAGTATATGCTTTGGCTCTGTACAAATATTGTTTTTGTCGTGCCAATAATGCTAAATTGAATTTAAATGAAATAAAGACAGAGAATAAGGGGAAAGAAAGAGAGAGAAGAGGACAAGAGAGAGCAAGAAACAAGGGGAGAGGAAGGAGAAATAAAGAAGGGATGAGACAGGCTAAATGAAACAAGGAAAAATGAGATGTATGTTTCTGTATAATGTGTTGTAAAAACTGTGCTATTGAGATTGAGAGAGTTTAAGAATGTATGTATTTGATTATTTATGTATTTATTTTTATTTCAGCATATCTACATTTTACCATCATCCTCCTTCCAACTGCAAGAAAAATTTTCCATACTTTAATAAAAAATAAATAATAAGCACTGATGAAGACAAAATGAAAAAAAATGGGCGTGTTGGTCAGGTGGGAGAGCTGTCGGTGTACCATCATGGGAAAGACAACAGCCGCTGCAGAGGCCTTGATGACCCACAGCAGCACCAGGCAGGAGAGCTGCACCAGGGTGAAGATGTGCACCTTCCACAAGGGGACGTAGCGCAGGTAGATCAGGTCCGGCTGGTGCTTCGCCGGCATGCCGAACAGCTTGATCCGATCAAAGAACTTCAAAGCAAAAAGAGAAGACAACGCATTAATGAGTGATGTGAGAAACTGAAGACATCCACTGGTGGGAAAGGTCAAGGCTTCAGTGATGAAGGACTCCAAATATACTGCCATTGTTCAGCAAAAAGAAAAGCAACCCATGAGGTGACCAACTGTCCAAGCTTCTTAACAAGATCTTCATTTAATCCTCAGGATATCCTCTCTCAGACAAAGCCAACAGTTCAGCCGCCTTCTAATAACGGTGCTGGAAGCAACCTGGAGCTAAAGGCTAATATTGGCATAACCCCCACTGCCCCCGGAGAATCTGTGGATTGCACTCTTACCTGAATGCCTTTCAGAGAAGAGGCTCCCATGTAAAGAAAGACGCCATATAAAACTGGCATGGGAATGAACTGAGGAGAGGCAAGGACATAAAACAGAAAAGTTCAAAACATATACAGACACCAACATTACAATAAGTTCCGCTATTATTTCTTATGCGGTCCTATATTTTTGACACTGAATGACACTAAAGCTGTTTAGGTTATAGCTTTTATATGAAAAACAGCACAAAGAGGTTTTCAAAAAATGCCGATCAGGTGTTGCGCCTCAACCGTACAGGCCTACAGAATTCCCTCTCACCTTGAGAACGGAGGTCATGAAGACGGACAGGCCCATGAGGACGAAGATCATAAGGCCGGTCACTCTCTGCTCCCGGATGCCCAGGAACTTGGGCTGCTCCCCGGGGGCGGAGCAGGCCGACTCCACCTTCAGGCTGTTGACGTGGGAGATGGAGAGGACGGTGGCCGCCACGAACCAGGGCAGGCCCATGATGGAGCACACACCCAGCATCAGAGACACCACCAGGAGGTCCAGGTGGTACCCACCGCCTTTCTGTGGGCCAGGAGCAGCTGGGTGAGTGTTAGCGCGACACAGGCAGGTATGGCACAGCACAGCAGGGTTACAGCACGGCACAGAGGATGAGCACAGCACAAAAAGAGCACAGCACAGTTACAGCACAGGTCACAGTGGACAGCACAGCACCGAGAGCACAGTAAAGAAGGTACTGTATATCACAGAGTGTATTGCACATTACTGAGATTGTGCAAGATGATGAATTAGCACAGGAAAAATGGGAATTGGTTGCACTGGCAGGACAGGGTGTATGTGGTGTAGAAGACGTCTCCTCACCTTCAGTTTGTGCTCCTTGCGGTTGATGATGACGGCGGTGATCTGCTGGTCCATGAAGATGAGGATGGTGCATAGTAGCGCAGGGACGAATGCTGCCAGGACCGTCCACCAGGGGTTCTCTCCCAGAGGATCGATCAGCCATCCCCGGTGCTTAGAGGTGGGCTGCAGGGCACAGCGTGACATCACAAATTACACTGGAACCCTCAGGGACCAAATGCACCGCAGCAGGCAGTCAGCAGCCAGATGCAATCCCTGACCTCATCAGCACACTGAAAAGAGACGCTAGGCCAGAATCCACGTTCTCACGTTTATTCAAGGTTTTCACTATATCTGGGACAAGGGCAGGCATTGGGCTGACTGCCACGGAATGCCCTTTGCTGGCAGCCACTGTCTGCGTGATTCTGTTACTGTATGTTATTCAATAGCATAATAAATCACAGAGACAGATTCTGCACTGGACTTAAGAGTGCTTTGATTTGTTTACCTACTATGCAATAGGACACAAATTAGTGACAAAATAGTCACAGGCATAACTCATGTCCCAGTCACAGGAGTCAAACCTGGCTATGTTTCCAAACAACCCTGGAGACAGACCATCATTACCTCAAAGCGGTCAGGAACATTCAGTTTTGGAGAGGGGACCCCAACCAGGTAATCAACCAGTACCATGATCATTATTGTGAGAAACACCGCAAAATCACTGATGGTGGAGCGCACCTACATGGGAGACAAACCAGCTTTAGCATAGCATAGCATTTCATCTCGGAGAGAGACGTATCTTTCTACTAGTCGAGAACAGTATTTCCCTCAACCTAGGCACACTCAGTTTAGTCCCGCAAGCAATATTTTCAGGAGACATAAACCCATTTTACTGTAGTCATACAGGCATTGAGACTCAGTTCTCAAAGCTATGCTGCAGACCAAAACTACATAATAGCATTCCTGGAGGGCTGGTGTGTATGCAGTTTGTGTATGTAGTCTGTTCCCACTACTTACCCTGGCTCAATTTGATAATTAGCTGTAAACACCAGCACTGGTTCATTTGTTGATTAGACCACAATGAAATGTTTCACATACAAGAACAATCTTCAGCTGGTATTAATGAGGCTATCAAAAGTGGAACTAGAATGTCAGACCACATACATGATTGGGATAAATAAGTAATAAAGAGCAGGAGTTGATATGAAATCCAGACATGGCTTTACTAGCTGAACCCTGTTGTGTACCATGCAGGAGATTTGAAAGCAACGGCATGAAGAAGGATGAGTCATCACTGTACCTTTGTGGGGAAGTAGCGCTCAGTCTTGAACTGCTTGAGGAAGGAGGACAGGAAGAATGTGGTGAAGAAGAGGATGATGGACCAGAAGAGGACGTCCGGGATGAAGGGGCCGTGGTGTCCACAGGCCGGGCCTGTAAATTCCCCATGGAAGTGCTGGCACATCTGTGCCGACAGAGAAAAGGGTCAGAACCGTGTGTGTGTTTGTGTCTGTGCGTGTGTGCGTATTGTGTGTGTATGCGTGTTTGAGGACACTCAGACACATTGAGTTCACTTCAGGTGAAGGATTCGGGTGTGATGCCAGTTTCCTTCCAGAACTGCAGGGTGTGTGTGTGTGTGTGCAAATGTGTGTGTCTGTTTGTGCCTGCGTGTGTGTGTGTGTGTGGACACTCACAGACACATTGAGTTCACTCCAGGAGAAGGACTCGAGTGTGATGCCAGTCTCATTCCAGAACTGCAGGGTGTGTGCAGAGGCGTTAGTAGGTTGAGAACACTGACACCTGGGAGCCAGCAAAAGAAAGCAGTGAAAAATTAAACTGGGATCCCTTCATTCTCCCCTGCTTTCCTTCCCTACAAAACCTGTCTTTATCAGTCTTCCACAACCTCTTCTTCCTCAATGCACCATTATATACCATAAATACTGACCTGCCATCTCCTAAACCTGCAAATCAAGTCACAAAACAGCAGCTTTGCTCTGAAATGCATGCACACATGCATACTGCAAACCAGCTCCTAAAACCACCCTGTTCTTCTTTAAACAGTACTGACACCAGTATTGTTTCATTGGCTTTTAAAGGTATCATTTCTACCTGCTTATAAATAATGTTTCTCTTATTTATTTCTCTATCAGCTAACCTATGGAGAATGGCCATAAACCTGATGATATCCACCACTGAAATGATGCTAAACCAATGCCATCGTTCCAAAACGCAACCGTCAAAAATACAGGTCCCAGTTCCCTCTGGCCCGGCCGAGTGTGATTTTCACTCACGTGTAGAAGGTGAGATTGTCCAGGTCGTTCTGCATGTTGATGGGGAAGACCTCCCCCAGCTGAAAGAGCTTCTCCAGGGCCTCGTAGATGAAGATGATGCAGATGAGGGCGGCGAAGGCTTCCTCTGTGAAGCGTGTGATGTAGCAGACCAGGGAGCTGGCGTCCGTGGCGACCAGCAGCAGGCACAGGAAGGCCGTCCACAGGCCGATGCATGTGCGCAGAGACAGGTAGGACAGGCCGTAGTCCCTGTGCACAGTGGGGAATCAAATTAATGCAACACAACGCATGGCCCCGCACTTTGCGTACGGCTCGACAAAACATGCTTGTGCCTTCTGATGGAGGCTTGGGAGTGCTATGAAGGAGGCAGGTGCAGTTGGCAACGAGTGACTGACATAGCACAATTGGCAATTCCAGACTGAAGGGAAAAAATTCCATCATGCTTCTTGACTGGAAATAGAGATTTGTAAGAATAAAACCATAATCAGACTACTTTTTACTAGCTTTCCATGGATTAGAATTATTTCCAATGTGAAAGAAGTCTGTTAGAAAGCAGACAAGAAGGTAAAATAATACTTTGGGAACTGCCAAATTGCTGGTGTGCTTACTGCTCCCTTATGCTAAAGGAGTTTAGAGCAGAGAGAGATTACCTTTACATGTAGTTAGGTTTGCAAGAAGCAGTGACTACAGGGAATTATAGTAAACTGAGCTGAAGTTTATCGGATTTGTTGAAGAACTCACTTGCAGAATTTGAAGAGGATCTTCTCAAAAACCAGCACCGGCCCCGTGCTGCCAAGGATGGTGAGCGGCTGTCCAGCAAACAGCGAGAAGGCCACGCCCGTGAGCGACGCTCCAAACAGCGACTCAATGGCACTCTGTCATCAGAGCAGGGAGGGGAGGGGGAGAGAAGGACAGGGAGAAAGTGAGGGGAGAAAAGCGAGGGAGAAAGGGTGGGATAGAGCAAATGGGAGAGGAAGAGAAAGAAGGGTAGAAAGGGAGAAGGAAGGAGAGATGGAGAATGAGAGACACACATTCCCATGGTGGAACTGACAGCAGACGCTAATGGTTACTGCTCTTCTGCCGCATTGTCCTCTGTCATGCCTGATTACTCTCCACACGCGTGTTCTAATGAGCTTCCTCAACAGCAGTTAGGACTAATGCTGGGCCCAGCTGTTTGTTCTGCAGCAGACAGAGCCTTTCAGAAAACACATGGCACTACTCGCCATGAAGAGTAACAAGTCAGAGACTGGGGCTCACAGTGGCGGGTAATGAAATACAGGAAGTGTTGCAGTGGTACAGTGACATATAACAGGGCACAGATAAGGCATAGAGCATTCAGTCACAGACTATTAGCTATTTACTATGAACAATATGGAACAAGGTATACAAGTAAGGAAAAAGCAATAGACAGTGTTAATTATTACAGAGAGTAATGAGTCAGGCTTATTCACTGTGAACAGTAATGATTTGCAATTTGAATGACTAGTGAGTTGCAGCCAGTGCTACTTATTACCGAGTGCTTACGTCTACCCTAAAATGTTACTAATAATGTACAGTTGCAAGTCAGGGCAGGTTTAACTTGCAGTGAACTACAATGATTCAGGGATAGTTACTCTATGATGTATTGCGCTGCGGTCAGTGTGACAATACATTAATTTTACCTTACAGTAGAGGACTGCAACCTTAACCCTGGAGAGGCATAGTGTCTGCTGGCTTCCATTGTTGCTGAGGACTTAAATAGATCAATTAAAGCAGTTTGTCCCATAAACTGAACTCACCTCACCTGGTTTCTTAGGTCAGAATTGCTTGTTTGCTGGTTGTAGCCCTTTGATGAAGGATATTTTAGATACTTACAGAAGTATGTGGTGGTGTGCTGGCTTTATAACACTGAATTTATTCACAGCTATTAACAAAAATATCAGTTTTTATGCTCTGTAGGTATTTCTTTCCTTGAGTGCGGCAGTCTGAGGTGCGCTACAGTGACAGGTAGTGATTTGGGGGTGGAATTACTATAAAAAGTCAGTTTTACCTGTGATACTCTACAATGATGAGTAGTGAGTCAAGTCCAAACTTAACATGAAAAGCAATGGTTCCGTTACAGCTGCTCTACAGTGAGAGGTAATGGGTTTTCACCAGTGGCACTCAGAGCAGTGACCGTTCAGGTACAGTTACCGCAGTACTCACGATGTTGCCCTTGGTGGCCTCGCCCAGCAGCCCTCCGAATGTGATGACGGGGGACATGCAGGCGCAGTAGAGGAAGAGGATGGAGGCCAGGCACTGCAGGCTCAGGGCATCGCGGATGTCACTCCAGTAGTACGGGACTTTCCGCTTCACATCCATGATCAAGCCTCCAAAGATCCTGACCGTGAACAAGACCCCAGGACTTGGGTATTAAACAACAGTGCATAATATCACTCTAAACTAAGCAAACCTATGACAACAGATTAAACTGAATTTCCTTCTAATTCAGAGGTCCCAGCACCTAATTCATGATGGGCTTGGTGTTAAGACATAGCTGTAAATCTGATCAAGGGCACTTTGCAGATCCTTCATATATTAATGCATACAGTATATGCATGCATTAATAATACACATACTGATTTTATTCAGGTAAAATACACTGATGAAGGGTACAGAAGCTTACATTAGCACCAGGAACCCCCTGTTCTAAGGATCCAGACTAAAGCCACCATGCCACCCCGATCACACTCCCGCCCTTCATAGCACAAATCCGGCAGCCACGTCAACAAGATGAAAGAAAGCAAAGCTGGCTCTTATCTCCTGGCAGTGAAGCAGAATAGCACTTTCCTCCTCTCTCTCTGCCTGCCCTCCCTCGGTCGCTAGCCTGTGCCTGACAGCACATGGCTTTTTATAGCAGTAGACTGAGGCTTTCGGCAGCCTTCGTAAATAATGCAGGTGCCTGCCTGCCTGCTAGCGGCCCCTGTGAGGTCATAACTAAACACAACTCAATGTCCTTTCACCGGCGCAGTTTACGCAAGTCTCTCATTTGCATTCTGTTTCTAACACGTCAAGCAGTACGCGCGAGTCTTTAAAATGGCATAAACGCGTTCACACAGTTGACCAATGACAGCCGGATAGCATTTTGTTAACGCTTAAAATACAGTGAAACTGAACACTGCAGAAATGCTAATGTGATTGTCCTTCCATGGATAGAGTTTGACATTTGCAATTGGTTATGAAATCAACACAGTGCATATAACACACATAATAAATCAACAGGCGTTTATACAGCGGCAGCCAAATCACCCAGCATCCTTCTCGTGTCCCAATACCACAGCTACGCTGGAGGTAGTGCTTGCATGGGAGACCTCATGGAAAACTACATTGCTGCTGTAAGAGGTGCTGCTAAGCTGGAAGCAGGCAGTCATCCCTCTGGACAAAGCAGAAATCCAATACCCCTGAATAGTGATGGGGGCACTGTGCTATAGAAGGGGCTGTCCTTTGGATGAGATGTTTAAACTCGAGGGCCTGACTCAGTGTAGTTGTTAAAAATCCCATGCCATTTTTTTAAGTAGTAGGGGTGTTAATCCCAATGTCCTATCGACTAATATCCAAAACTGTCTCTGTACCCCACATCATCCCCTACACCTTTTAGGCTACATAATCCTCTGCGTTCCATACCCACATGCTACCACTACACAAGGAAATTTAATTTTCAGCGGCATGCCTGCTAATTTCCTCTTGAATAATTCAAAATTAATTAGCTGTCCCTGCTGCAGCAAATTTAATCTTTACTTCTCGCATTATGGTAGCTTTGAGATCTTTAAACTTTGTTTTATGAATGAATCTCTAAACCACCTCCCCACTGCCAGTTTAATAAGACAGTGCTTTTATTTCAACTGAGCTTGTTTTCATATTCCAGCAGAACTGGCTGAAAGTCCCCTCCTCGGTCTGTCCTGCTTGTCCAAGGCAGCTTTGTGAAGCTAAGCTCCAATAGGTCATGACCTTCCAGAGGACCAATAGGGCCCCTGCATCCTGCTCACCGTCCCGTCCTCTGCAGCTCAGGCCCTGCATAGTGCTCCTCTTCCTTCATGGTCTCGGAGGGTGCGGCCGAGCCATTGGACAGAGTTGGCATCTTTCTCTTCATCTGGAAGTAAGAAAAGTCACCAATCCACACTGTGACCAGGAGTCGCCACGCTGATATTTACACTTAGCACCATTTTTAAAAGAAAGCTTTTTTCAAGAAACATTCACAGTATTCGTGTGGGTTTCAATATAAATGTCTATAATTTTTTTTTTTTTTTTAATCAGTCATCTTGTATTTCTGTGCTTACTAAGTTATTAATTTATTAAGTTACATCTCATTGATTATTGTTTTGGCAATATTTTACCTGTTGGTATGGATGGACAAAGAAGATCTATGTTTCACACATTCCTGTAACACATAGTTCACACATGCACCATAACCACAAAGCTAGAGTACTGACATATAGGGACTCCTTAGACTCAGTTACTACTTCATGCAGCATTATACAAAACAGCAGCTCAGACAACATACTTTCTTCAGAGAAACGATGAAATTTGGGTCCTGACCTGAGATGGTACATTCTTCGGGGGCTCGATTCGTATTGTGGGGTCCCATTCTCCTGGCGGCAACACAGTCACCTGGTCCAGAAACTCGTCGATTCCCGCCAGGAGATCAGTGCGGTCCTTGGCCTTGTATGCAACATCGTGAAATATCTGCCAAGAAGTCGATGATGACAATTTACAATATATTTGTGGTTTCTAAAAAAGTTATACCAATTGCTATTTTTGAAAAATATATATATGGGATATATTGGCCGGTCCCCTACATCTCCATGGAGATGTGATGACCCATTCTCAGCCTCAGCATGGTGAACACATATCTCCATTACCCTGACGCTGACCTTAGGCTCTTACCTCATCGGTCATCAACGTGGCCATAGACCTCCCAATCTCATGGTACTGAGCCCCTTTGCCATTAGGACCCAACATCAAAAACAAAAACCTGCCAAGGGAACAGCATTCGTAAGACTGAGAGGACAAGAAAGAGGTAATACAGTCCTTCACAGAACAATGCTCAC
This sequence comes from Anguilla anguilla, assembly GCF_013347855.1. NCBI lineage: Eukaryota > Metazoa > Chordata > Actinopteri > Anguilliformes > Anguillidae > Anguilla > Anguilla anguilla. The sequence goes on from NC_049208.1 coordinate 29,423,821, forward strand.
TGTTAGCAATAAACCCAGAGCTGTGTGAACCTGACGGTGGGCAGAGAGTCCTGGGCAGAACAGAGCAGGGGCAAGAGATGAGAGAGGCAGTGAGAGGAGCAGAGACCGGAACTAATGGAGAAGTAGAGACTGGGACTAATGGAAGAGTAGAGACTGGGACTAATGGAGGGGTAGAGACTGGGACTAATGGAGGGTTAGAGACTGGGACTAATAGAGGGGTAGAGACTGGGACTAATGGAGGGTAGAGACTGGGACTAATGGAGGTGTAGAGACTGGGACTAATGGAGGGTTAGAGACTGGGACTAATGGAGGGGTAGAGACTGGGACTAATAGAGGGGTAGAGACTGGAACTAATGGAGGGGTAGAGGCTGGGACTAATGGAGGGTTAGAGACGGACTAATAGAGGGGTAGAGACTGGGACTAATGGAGGGGTAGAGACTGGGACTAATGGAGGGTTAGAGACTGGGGCTAATGGAGGGGTAGAGACTGGGACCAATGGAGGGGTAGAGACTGGGACTAATAGAGGGGTAGAGACTGGGACTAATAGAGGGGTAGAGACTGGGACTAATGGAGGGGCAGAGACTGGGACTAATGGAGGGGTAGAGACTGGGACTAATGGAGGGGTAGAGACTGGGACTAATGGAGGGGTAGAGACTGGGACGAATGGAGGGGTAGAGACTGGGACTAATGGAAGGGTAGAGACTGGGACTAATGGAGGGGCAGAGACTGGGACTAATTGGAAGGGTAGAGACTGGGACTAATAGAGGGGTAGAGACTGGAACTAATGGACAGCAGAAACTGGGACTGGGGGTGGGTGTGAGGTGGTGGCCAGGTGGGGAGTGTACCTGGTGGGCACAGGCACTTCAGTCAGGCCCGTCAGGAGGACAGCCGGTGACAGCCGGACAAAGGCAATTATGGGCCGTTCCAGGAAGTCTACCTCACCGACCAGCACATTAGAGGCCTCAGCCCCTGGAGGGATCTTCCTCATGAAGTTCATGTCCACCTGCAGTAGGACAGGGAAGGTTAGAGCCAGAACTGCAAGAAGCAGACATAGAGCTGGCAACAGACACTTAGCTGTAGGAGGCAGCAGAGGAGGTGAGCTGTGGAGACAACAGGGTTGCTAGTTGAGGGAAGATGTCACAAGATCAAACCCAACTGGACAGAAGAGACACAGATCCCTCTTCCCCCCTCCCTTACTCTCTCTCTCTCCCTCTGTCTGTCTCTCTCTCACTAACATTGCTTAGTTCTGCAAAGTCAAGCAGGAATCTTTTGTTTTTATGGCACATGACATAAGCTCGGCTACAAAGCTCGGACTGAAGAGGGAACTCACAGCTGCCAAGTGCTTGATCTGCCTGGTTTAGTTTATAGTTGAAGGGTTTTATATAAACTGGGGCATGCCCGGTACAAAGGAGTCAGGAATGCTGAACTTCTGAACTCTTTGACTTTTATGGACAGATCACTGGTGTGATCTCAAGCAATATATACGAAATACTCTGAAAATCAACAAAAATCTAAAATTCATGCCACTATAACGCATATAATGGACTAACTGTAAGATTCAACTAAAGGCTGACCTCTTTCAAAGTGTACACTACTTGTTTTTATTATCACTTATAGAGTGACAGGATCCATAAATCCTGGGCCTTAGCTGAAAACTGTGCTTTAAGAGTGAGCTCTCTTAGAATTATCTGTCCTAAATGTTGTGACAACCTGAGGTTCCTAGCCATAAGACCCCAATAAAGTAAAGTGGTTTGAATGCAATCCTGGAAGGCCACAATTTTCTATCTCACCTTCACCTGCTCCGAATTCACACACACAACTTGGGGAGAGAAGCTTAAATGATTTAGTACACACAGTGAGTCCACTCAACCGTTAGTGATTAGCTGAAAGCCTGCAGACATTGTGGCCATCCACCTCAATAGAGAGGCCTATGTATAATGTTGCTAAGCCCATGTGTAATACTTGTATAGGTCTACTAGAGAGATAACACCTTGCTGAAGTCCACCGTGCTGTTCTCCCGACTGACCCCTCCTCTGTTCATCTTGCAGTCGCCGGCCTTGCTGTTGTCCAGGTTACCAGCGGCACACTGTGGGGAGACCACCAGCCCTGCAGTGGAGGACACAGAGTGAAAAGGCTGTTAGGGGGTTGGTTGGGCGGTACGCATCGAAGAATACCTCTCTCAGGGTTTCTGACTAAAACTGGGCTTGTATTGACCCCCCGCTTTGAAGTATTAGGCAAATCAATCGTAAGTGACATCTCTTAATAACACTGAAAACAACATTTTTCTCTACCATGCCACAGTTACATCTCTGTTATTGAAATTAATATCAATTAAGGTACACAAATACAGTATTTCGATATTGGACTTTGCTAGTCTTGACCTCAAAACAGGCCAACAAAAACTGCTCAGATTTAATCATTCACATGTAAAAGTAAGGCCTATTGATAGAAACAGACAGGCCCTAGATTACGTTTCCAGCTGAACAATATTTTCAGAGACCACCCTCATCCAAACCAACAAGACCCTCCCAGGACCATGAATAACCAGACTGACGTAAAAATATGACCAGTGCTGGCCTAAACTCATTATAGAAAGATTAAAGGTCATTGGGCTCTCATGGTGCATTGCCAGCTCAGTACTGAGAGAACTCTATCCATGCTTATACATTTGTGAGCTCTGTAAGTGCATGGGAACCAACTGTGTCTTCTTGTTCTCAGAATGAATACTGACAGCAGTCCATGTAAACATAATTTCAACCTGCAATAAAGGTAAATCCAATTAATGTACAAAGCAGGGGGAAACAGACCAGGGCAGTTAAACAGACCATTCACATATTCAGCCTGACCCTACAGCGGTAAAATGTCAACAACAAAAAAAAGGCTGTGCCTTTTTGATATGGAAAGACAGCCATTAGACACAGTTACACAAAGACAGACACAAGGAGCCAAATGCAGCAGGCTTGGGGCAAGGGTGATAGAAAATAAAAGGAAAACACATCCCAGAGACAGCACTATGTAGTGGCTAGACTCTCGGATACCATACGTAACCTCAGCCAGCAATCACTAATCAGACAGACTTGAGATCTTTCACTGAGCTGACCCTGATCCTCCTAAGACGGAGAGCAGTGATGTCACTGAAACCAGAGACCGATCACTGGCATTCCTCACAAAGCGCAACACAACCACAGGGATTTGGGAGGGGGTGTTGAGTCCAGGAGGAGTAATAAAAAATAATCCAAGGAGATCAACTGGGGAATGTCTCTATCGACTACGGCGTGAGGAATTTACCAACGAGCCACAGAAAGTGTCGCTGGGTGCAAGGAGTACACGTTTCTCATGACTCTGACTGTAAAAAACCCTTGGCATGTCCGTGCAGACACATTCCCTGGGTTGTTTTTGTTGGACCACCGAAAGTGCCGTTTAAGAAAGGTCATCGGAGCAGTGCTGCTTATCGTCAGTGAGCGGACCGAGAGGGGCTGGCCTCTGGTTGCCCAGGACCCGCGAGTCGACCACATATAAACACCGCGTATCTGGAGCCTGCTCCCTGTGTTCTCTTGCAGCGCTCGAGAGCAGGATGACGGAGAGGGAGGTCACAGAACTTCAGCAGCTAAAATAAGACCCATTACCCCCTGCCTCTCACTTTTCCGTCCAAACCAGAGCCTGTGATTCTTTTGACCCCATCCTCCTCTATTAATACATAACAGACAAGAATAAAGAACAAGACCTTAATGTAGGCAGTGCTGTGCAAAGGCATGCTGTGCTTATATTTACCATGCTGTGCGCTGGGCTTTGGGTCTTGTGTGATTTTATTAGCAGGAGGAAAAAATAAACACTTTAAAAAGATGTCAGATGGTGATAGGAAACTACAGACATGTAATTCTTGTCCATGAAAAATATTAAAAGTTTAAAGTGAAAACAACAAAAATGCTAAACTTTGCAAGGCATGTAGTACATGCCTTAAGTTAGTGCAATAATTTAAAAGCTTTGCGTGACTGTACAGTGTCTAACAAGCAAACAAGTGGAAGTATGAAGAGATACTGGAAAGAAGAAATATAATCAAAGAAACAGGTTTTGAACCAACCACAGAGCTCTATGTGAATGGGAGGCACACGACAAGCCTGGTCAAGTATACATAAATGACAAAGCAAATCCATTCCAATTCCACACAATCTCCATTACACCGAAGAGTCTCAAACTGCAGTGATTGGCAGCAGATATGCACACGCACAGATATGCACACGCACAAAGAGCTCAATGAGGGTTGCTGTTGGAGAGGGCAGAATGATGTAAGGGGGCGGGGAGAAGTGATGTAAGCGGGCATGGAGAAGTGATGTAAGGGAGTGAGGAGAAGTGATGTAAGGGGGCGGGAAGAAGTGATGTAAGCGGGCAGGGAGAAGTGATGTAAGGGGGCGGGGATAAGTGATGTAAGGGGGCGGGGAGAAGTGAGGTAAGGGGGCGGGGAGAAGTGATGTAAGGGTGGGCGGGAAGAAGTTACGTAAGGGGGCGGGGAGAAGTGATGCAAGAAGGTGGGGAGAAGTGATGTGGAGGAATTCACCAGGCAAATGGTTAGTGATGATGGGTTTGTAAACAGCGATGTGGGGGAGGTGAAGAAAGAGAGGTTAAAAGAGTGATGTGGAGGGGGGGAGAGGGAGAAGGCGGTGGCGGTGGGGAGGACTGCAGGCTCGGTGAGGAGACAGGACTGAGGAAGCGGCCACATGCTGGTTGCTGTCGTGTCTCTGTTCAAGCCGTGACTCACACTGGCAAAGCTACACAGATATTTGCCTTCTGGTGGCAGTGGTAGTGACGAGCAGGCCAGGCCTGCCTCCTCTTCCTCGGTGGGGGGCGGAGACTCGTCGTCCTCGGGCGGGAACACCACCACCTCGGGGATCCCGTCCCCCTGGGCACAGGACACCAGCAGCTGGGGGGTGGGCTTCTGCGACGGGGGCAGGACCAGGGGCGGGGAGCGGCGAGCGCTGGGCGGCGTGCTTTGGGGAGTGGCGAAGGGCGAAGGGAAGGGGGAGGTGCTCGGCAGGAGGTGGTTGAGGAGAACGGAGACCCGCGACTCGCGCCTCTGGAACAGGCTGGAGGTGGAGGAGCCCGGTTTCAGGAGGGAGAGGCGGGAAGAGGACAGGCCTTCCCCTGGCAGCCGGAAAAGAGAAGGAGCATGACAGGAGAACCGAGAGAGAGGAAACATACAGCGAGAAAGGGAAAACAGATGATGGGAATACACTGGTGTATTCTTTCCTTGGGACATTAAAAAGCAAAGAAGAGGAAGGAGGAGGTGGTGTATTGCGGGCAGGGATGTGGGGGGTGGTGGTGGGGGTGTGTCTATGGAGTGCAAGTCAGAGGGGTTAAGGCAAAGGACACCGCACTGGACAGGAGGCTGTGTGAAACTTTAATTCTACTGTGTGAGTTAATTCAACTCTGGCAGAGCACATATTACTCTGACTGAGTGCACTGGGCCCCTCATGCACTAATATACTTTGTTAGAGTTAAATTAACACTGGACATTTTATTGTGCAGGGCAGGAGGGTAATAGACCGGTGAGAAGGGGGGTGTGTGCAGGCCAAGGGACTTGCCAATAAATGAATAAACCACCAATCACACGGAAGGAGAGGCGCATACGAAAAGACGGCGATGCTAGGGAGGCATTCGTGCCCAAAAGCAGAAGTTAAGATAGCATCAGCTCAACAGATACAAACCAGTTCAGAACAATACGCCCATTCAGTGATTACCACTGACACGTCTGTCCAAGCAAGTTCACGATTGAAATTATATCCATTCATGCAGTCCAGCATGCTTCTGGGTATGAGTGTCACATGGTGTGAAACATTTTCTGTCACTTCACCTCGCCTATACATATAAGTAGGTTCCATTGTAATTTTAAATAAGAAAATGAATTTAACACTATAAGAAACCCAGAACAGGTGGTGTTAATAAGGTTTCCTTCACCACTCACAGACAGTTAATTTACTTAGCACAATACTACCCATGTACAGAGCACAGTAGGCAAGTTCATTACTCAGTTGCCAGGTTGGGAGCAACAACAGAAAACTTCTGCCAATTATCCATGTTCCCAGAGTGTTAGGCTGTGCTGCTTCCCCGTCTGAAAGCGAGCCCCTTCTCACCGTTTTTGTCCAGCAGGTGGGGGTCAGAGTGCTTCTTGCCCATGTCAGCCAGGGAGCGCACGAGCGGGATGCGATTGCTCAGCTTCTTCTCGTTCTGGTGGTGGTGCTTCTTCAAGATGGCCTCCCGCACCTGCTCCCTCAGGGACTCGTCCAGCTGATTGGACGCCACCATGCTGTCCATGATCATGTCTAAAGGCAGGCATATGGGTCAGCGCATATGTACATACCAAACCGCACATACATGCACGGTACTAACACACATGTGCAGCTATACTGTCCATAGTGATGTCTGAAAGGAGGGAGAAGTCTCTCTCTCACACGCACACCCATGTACACGCACACGCACACACACACACATACACGCACACGCACACACACACCCGCACAGACACGCGTGCATACACACAGGAACGCAAGCACACACACTCACCTGCTATGTCCTCAATAGTGTTGGCCCTCATATCCAGCAGCACGGTGCCGTTGAGGATGCAGCTGCGCAGCTCGAACAGGCTGTGCAGGGACAGCGTGGCCACGTAGGGCTTACTCCAGCGCTCCCCGCCGTCCTCCACGTCCTCCTCGAATTTCAGCCACCTGCACGCCCACACAATCCATTAACGGAGCGGCCCCTCTGCTCCGGGAGCACTCACGGACTGCACTCAGGGGTACGCCATTCTGCACTACTCAACCCACATTCACCCATTCAGCAGGGACTCTGATTCTTTGTTCAGAGTACAGACCGTACAGGTCCGCAATAGAGCCAACTACAATCCCACCATAAAATTAAATTGACAAAAAATATCATAAAAATATTCAAATGTGTCAAATTTGTTAAAATGCGTCGTTAAATGTGTTAAACTATGCTAAGTGTGAAATATGTGTTGAACATGCTTTAATCAGCTGTTGGTCAGACTAGACAGCTAGTCCAGATCACACATTTTTGGTTTTCTATGTTCTTAGATACCATGCTCAGAAGTTATATTAAATTACCTTTTACCTGCCATCATTATGTTTTATTTGTGTCATACGCACATCATTTCCAGTAGATGCTTTCTGACTAAGGACTGTGTGATACCTGTGGTGTGATATTGAAGCTGATGAGGATGATAGCGGGTCAAACTGACTCAAACTGTCAGTAATTAAAAGAGAGGGTGGCAGTGTAGCATAACGGTTAGTGCACTGGGTTTGCAAGGTTGATGGCTAGTGGGTTTCAAAGCAATTAACCAGTATTGCTTCTGTAAATATCCAGCTGTTTAAGAACTGCATGTAAAAAGAATGCTAGCAGAATAAGTGTGTGCTAAATGCCTGAAACATAAATGTAACACTGAGTCCATTAATGAACTATTACCAAATTCTAAAAATAAAAGCGCATTTCATCAAAAATGCATTTAACCTAAAGTGATGCAGTGTGTGAAACTGTCATTATAATGTGCTGAAACACAAAAGGTAATGATGCAATATGTGGATGCAGGCAAAGCAGCCTAACATCTGCCTCCTTCTGAGTCAAGCTAGAGACACACGTGGCTGCAACTGCCTGCTAACACTGCTGCAAAACCCTCAGAAAAGCTTAACAATATCAACCCCATGGTGTACCAGGCCTCACAAAGCCGATTCATTTCACTGTGAATTGCTATCGCCCCTCAGATTGCAGTCCTTCTAGTGACACTCTTATCCAGAGCGACATACCACTTATCCAGAGTTCAACAACATTGCTGAATGGATAAAGCAGAGAAGCGGCAAAGAATTATGTCTTATATGACAATCAGGAAATCTGTTCATAAATAAAACCGAGAAACCCGAAATCAGGAAAAAATGTAACAGAATTTATAGAGTGCTCCTTTAGATGTAGATGGTGTAGATACATCTCTTTCCAGCCCATGATTAGCACACCCCTCTCCTGTCTCTGCCTATGAAATGTGGCGCAGACCAAGGTCCCGTTCGCTCATTGGCTGAAACAGGGGCGGGGCTCTGACCTGGCCGTCTCCTTCCACTCGTATTCCCGGCCTTCGCGGAAGGACAGCTCGTCCAGCTCGGTGAAGAGCTCGTGGGGGACGTGCTCCTCGTCATCATCCTCCGTGCCCAGGATGAACTGCACCCGCTGAGAGGGGGTGTCTGTGGGAGAGGAGGGGGGCGAGTGTCAGGAAACGGGGTGATGTGGGGGGGGGTGAGGGAGGGTGGGAGGGACGGTTTCCGACACTGTTCAGACGCTGGGCTCCGCGCATTCTTCTGACTCATGCGGCTTTGTGCATCCCTCCGACACCTACGCACATTCTGAGATGGAGTGCTTGGCAATGCCGGCACAACTACCACATCAGTCTGTTCTCCCAAAGAACTGTCTGTGCTTTACTTTACGGCTGCTTTTTATTCAGGTTTGGAGCATGAAATGTTCAACGTGCAATTTGAAAAGGAGCCTGCAGTTGGATGCTTGCTGAGTTAAGTGTCCAAGTAAGTCAGTTAAATGTATGCAACTACCGACGTCCCTGGTATAAATAGTCTGACCACTTCACTGCCTGTGAAGTTAAAATAGAATGTATTTGTGGCTTCTGGTAGTTGTTGTTGCTTTTGACGCATTTGGGCTGCAAAGGAGAAACGAGGCTGGAGGTTTTTTTTTCCCAAGCAGAAGTCCTGTGACGCGACACCTGTGTTTGCGTGTGAGGGTGCCTAAGCATGGCCCGCGAGCATATGCCGCATTATCGGGGGGGCGGATGACAGGTCGGGATAAAAGCAAGCAGGGAGCACAGAGAGAGATAAAGGCCGAATCTCAGCAAAGCTGACAATATAACAATGAGGAACAAGGGGCAGCCCAGAACATCAGCTTCATCTCCATTTAATCCGGCTTCCCTTCTCCTGCGGGCGTGCGCTCTCATTGGCTAGAACGGCGTGCGTGTGAGAGCGCAAATGTGTGGGACAGGGACAATGCTGCTCAATGACTCATACTCTGCTGCAGAACAACAAAAAGCCAATCCTGTCTCTGCTATCACTCTCGCACACATTTGTCTCCGAGGAGCGGGTTTTCATTAAAAGAAACGCCATCTCGAGCGGCATGAGGCTTAGAGGGAAACCAGGCAGCTGGATGTGTAAATTCACTCTCCGAATACAATTTTCGGGGCTGATCAAATTTCACCCAAAAATAGACAGTATTACGTCACATCCATTTTTTTGTAAATCTGAAATTTAAAAGCCTACCAGAACAACAGCTTTGACTGCCAAAAATAGAAGTACCCCCTTGCTCGGTATGTGGCTGGTATGCGGTATAGGGGTATTGCAGTTCTATACACATATAGGATGTCATTAGGAGTAGGACCGTGCAGTAATTACCCTGTGCAAGAGAGTCTCTGCCATCCTCGCTCTCCTCTTGTGGCTCTTTCCTCTTGCGGTGGTGCTTGTGACCTCGATGGCGGTGCTTGTGCCTGCTTTCTTTACCCAGTGGAACATGGACTCCCACGTACACAGCCCTGTGGCCTGCACAGGGGAGAGACACACAGGCCCGGACCTTCAAGGACCAGCTGTTCGTTTTAAAAGACGCATGATTCCCTAATTTATTTTCTCCTTTGGGGAATAGCATTTAGGTCCTGAAATTATAACATATATTTTTTTCATATTGAACAACATATTTTCAAAATCCTAGCTGAGCAATATATGTCACCACATGAGGTACACCGATACCTCTTCAGACAATAAAAAGAGGGTAAAGGAAATAAATGCTTGCAGCAATGTAATAATGTTACTATTACTATTCACTGCTGTACATTTTTATGCATAAACGCAATTCAATAAAAATGCCCTGATATTTGGATTTTATTTTTCCACACCAAATAAGGTATTGGAATTCCTTTAATTTAATTTGGAAAGTGTCTGAGTATGGAATTCCCAAGGGATGGACAGAGAGATGAAGAAAGTGGATGGAGAAAAATAAGAGGGGGACTAAAAGAGCAAAGATGAAGGGAGAAAGGAATGGCAGGAGAAAACACTTTTATTTTCTTTTAAGTTTATTAAAAAGAGGAATGTTTAAATAAGGGTCAGCCATATTTGCTTTTCAGTAGTAAATGTCTCACAGTAAATGGAGACACAATCCTGCCTTTTGTCATGCCCAATGAAGCTAATTTGAATTGACCTGAATTGAAAGAGGGACTGTGAGAAGGAGGGAGATAAGAGAAAGATAAAAGAGAGTCAGGGAAGACTTGGGGGAGGAAGAAAGTGCTCAGCTGCTTGACAGTGGGTGATGATGGCAGTACCACCCACTCTCACTGATATGAAATGAGATTAAGTCCTTCATTGAACATGCCCCCCGCTGTAGATTCAAAGCAGTACTCACTGTTCTCCTCAGAAATATTCACTCAGACAAGTGATTTCTCCCACGAAATGCCGAGTCTTCTGTTTAGACTTTGCCATTGCAAAATGTATTTTTGTCGTAACACAGTCTTCGTAGGCATGAGGGCTGAAGAACACTGAGATTCATGCACAACGTTTTCAGCATGTGCACTGAAAGTTATGGTTTGTTTACGCAGAAGCAACGCGTGCCCCACAGCCAGTACACTGTTAGAAACATAATTTCATAATCTAAAATGCTTCTCAGTCATCACTATTATAGCTTGTCAGATTACTGGCTGTGTGCTGGGCAGAAGTTATACTGTCCACGTTGAGTCATTGTGGGTCCCACTGGCTATACTGAGGGAATGCTTGGCCAGTACAGGTCAGTGAATAGGTGAGCTCGTTTTGCTGCAGAGAATCTAACAAACCGGAGATAACAACACTATTTTTACATAATACTTTCGGCATGTATGCAATGCCGAAACAGATAACAATGATCATTGTTGAAACAATATCTTAGACATTGGGTAGCATTGCTTTGTGCGGGCTAAGATAGCCAATATTGTTTCATATAACTTGGCGCAATTTGAAATCAATACATTTAATGGCAGGTCTAGATTTGAATGAATGACTTATATAGACAGTGCTTTGGGTGAGCAAGTTCTTGTACATTGAAAACCTGTTTTTCATCAGATATGACATTCATACCACCGATTCGATATGATTGTATCACAGGTGCGGAACAACTGCAACAGTAAATGAAAACACCTACAATGTGCATAGCCTACGCAGGTTTTTTCTTTGTATACTGATGTTAGTCAAGGGAACACATTTCCAATGATAATGTGAGAATAGCCACATACTGAGATTACGAAACATGGGGCTTCATTTATGAAAAGGAACTTTGTAACTTACCATGAAGTGAGTTGTGGTCCAAATCGATGAGGAAAGCTGCTTTTGTTTGTTTCTTAACATCCAGTTAAGCTTTTACAAAGCAAATAGCCTACCATACAGACCAATCTGGTGTGTGCTAATTATAGATGCCTGCTCTTTACCATTAATCATTTGGAACATCCTGAACACAAGCAAATTAGCTGAACACATTGACATTAAACACTGAACTAACTTTAAAGTCAAACACATCGGTGAGTACAATTAATTTATTCAATAAATATTAAACACCATTTAAAATGCCTAAGGACACTACATGTAGATGTTTTTCAACACCATCTAGTGTCGCTAATATCGTAAGCTGAAGCCCTCTTCTTGACCCCCTGTGCACCAGCCCTCTCGTTTTCCCTTGAAATGGCATTCTGTGAACTCACAACAGCAAACAGGCATGTTGTTTGTGATAGCAACTCAGGCGGCATAACTGCAGCAGCTGTCACATTCATACAGACAGGGACCTCATATTCTTTTTGTCACCTAGCATCCAATTCCTCCTAGAATACACTCTGAAAACCATGCCAACTTTTCTAGGACAGATAACTTCTTTAATGAGGTAAGATGGTGATTTATTGCCAATAAAAATAAAGCCTTATAACCGAAAATTACTTCTGGAACAGTTTTTTTACTTAGCTTGCTGAAAGTATTTCCTGCAAAGGTAATCACGCTGCTCTGTTCATTGGGGAGGAGGCAAAGGACTGGATTGCACAAACAAACCTGAAATGTCTACGGTAGCCTCATTGTACATTTATCCAAAATTACATTTATGGCGGCAGTCCCTAACGTTTGCAAAAAGGACATGACTCCTTCATCTTTAGGAACAGGTACCTGTTAGAGAAGGTCACAGATGGTGACTTGAGAGATGGTTGGCTATTGGGTACAGAATTATACTACTTGAAATATTAGAACTCTCTTCTGATGTTTTTACTAATGAGACGTGTTAACATTGCCAACATTTTAAGGTGACAGTGCCTATCCACTGCATCCATGGATCCTGCCACCTGTCCAAAACCCAACTCCACCAGACATGGAACGGCACAACAATGTTGCTCTCCTGGAAAAATGTATCTTAAATACGACGGTGCATTGAAATGAACCTGCTGCGGCTGTGCTCATTTACATAACCAGTCTTAGTAAATACCTCGCTAAATTGAAAACATGTAGCAATGCAGAATTTTGCAGCCCTAGCGGTAATTTGCGGCATGCTTAGTAAATATGGCTTTAAGTGTTCAACCCATATAAGTGGATAAATGACATAAGTGGTGCAACATAGATCACACCAATATGTCCTGGAGGCTGTGCACATGTTAGTTTTAGAGTATTTCTTTTTGTTGATAATGAACAATATATACAACATGGAAACCTGCTCTTTTTCTTTCACACACACCTAAAGTTTAGGGTCTCATCAGGACCAGATTGAGGCTGCTTATGATTATGTGTCTAGACTTTTTTCCCCACAGTGGGTGACAGTTGTAGAAAAAAGGCCAATGCCACTTGATTCCCTCTCCCGAATGTCAGCCATCTTAAGGAAGAGTGGATGAGAGTATTCACTTACTTTCTAGTTCTTCTTTCTCAAAGTTTGTGTTGCTTGTGGAGCTGGTCTTCCCATGATCAACAACTGCCTCATCATCTTGTCCCTAGAAAGGAAGGGAAAAAAGATCAATAACTTGCGATGGGCTGTTTCTGACGAGCGGCCACACAGACGCAACGTGCATGGCGTACGCTGCCTGCACAGTGCATTAGCACACAGGCAACGGTGATGACAGATCACATAAAGTTAACAGCCACAGCACAACTAAGGCACAGACACTGGAGCCATTAACACCAGCATCCTAGTATACACACAGATGGACAAGTTCACACACACTGTTGTGCCAAGTTCATTAAAATGACAGAGGCTGTCTGCCTTAGATGTTATATAACAACAGGTGTGCTGGAGGACGATACACACCTTGACAATCACAGGCGTAAATAATTCATCAGCCCCAGTCATTCTCTCGCAGGCATAACCATGATGACATTAATAGACCTGAACATTCAAAAGAAGGCAAAGGGGAGGTAGGCTATTAAATAGCACCCAGTACAACAGGCAAGGGTGCTGAGCTCCTGAGGAGTTGAATCCCTGGGTAAATACTTATTGCTGTTTCTATCATAATAAGGGGTGCAATACGCATATGAGCTATCAAATATACTACATCAGGAAGTTGCACGCATATGTAGGGATATAGATTTAAATTATTTGGTTTGTTCAACTGAAATACTGGTAAGTGCACAACCCCTGAAGTTAAATGTGTAAACTGAACCACCAGTCTTTCACTGATGTGAAGATGTAAATTCTGCCCTAAACATAAAACAGAAGCTATTGTTTCCCATACCAAAGTATACCCTTTGTCATTTTGGTTTTTTACATAATGCCAGATGCCTTATCGAAGAGTAGTTTATTTTTATCCTGTAGAATGTTTAAAGGCCCTCTCTGGATATCTGCCAGTTTAGGGATGCATGCTCATTTCTGTTGTTTGAACTGGTTGGAAAAACAGTATGAGAAATGCCCATGCAAGGCCATAACCTTCACTGTGAGCTGTAGAGATATGAATTGTTTTCAAACAGGCCTGGCGGCCAGAACAAATAAAGTATATCACTTACTGCTGGGCTGAGTGGATCTATATCACTCCACACTAGGCTGACAGAATCTGAATGTTACTATAATGATTTGGCAGAGATGGCCTATATTTCACAACTCTAGTGCTGCTATCATACCCATGCCAGTCTGTGGTCAATACTGATTCCACACAGAGGTTTAGATATGGATAGTCTGGACATGACAAATGTGATAACAACACAATGGCCTAATACTGAATAGAAAGGAACCTGAGATGGAACTAACGGTGTCAAGTGTCAACTTCAAGTGAACCTGAGCTCCTAGCTATGCTAATGTGTCTGTCACAGCTTTCTTATGACATCTTACACAACTTTGTCAACATTATTTCCTCTCCATGACACACAAATAAGTGCAGAGAAAAAGACATGCATGAGTAAGTGCACACACATACTTATATGCACAGGCATGCACAAGTATTCACCTGTACACACAAACACACATACATGAGAACATAAACAATCTCTCTCACTCTCTCTCTCTCTTTCTCCTATACACACACACACATGCACGCACACAAACACACACACATGCACACATCCATGCTGTCAGAGCATGGCAGGATAAGAATGAGGACTGAATTGACTGAGGAATAAAGGACAAATAAAGGGAGGTGAAGGAGAAGCCTTTTGTGCAAATACAGCAATGCTCTTATGCAACAACAGCCATTTGTGTTTATAACTATACTTTAGTCTCGGAGATCTGTTGAATACTCAGGGTAGCTCCTTCTACCTACTCTTAATTTAGCCTTTTCAGTGCATGTTCTGCCATGTAGGGGTTTGCTATTGCTGCATTAAAGTACAACTCCTATAATGTGTATACAACATGGACAGGACACTGGAAAAGTCTGTAAACACTGTCTTCACCACTGCAGACTACCTCAGATAAGTATGTAATCTAGTGACATGAGGAACTGCATTATCTTACTACCCGATACACATTTCTACACTGAAGCATCCAGAAGTTTACGCAGTTTTACAGAAGTAGGAAGGATGACCTTATAGCTACAGTGATCTCCAATTAGAGCCTCTGAAGCTGAGAAATGTCTGGTAGATTAGCACGCTTATTTTGGTACCCCTGTATTTACTATGACACCATGAGCTGCCTATTAATACATTTTTAATAAGCAGCATGCATGAAAATGAAAAGAATGATACAGCGATCACTTCAAAACAGTAGGGCTGCCTTCTGCTGAAGACAAAAAACTCATAATTAAATTATCAAAACAGTTAAAATATGTCTGCTGTAGAAATACATCACCAAACAACAATGATTTTTGGGCAGCCTAAATATATTTAGGACCCAGATATCTGACAAAGCTAGCTGACAGTTGGTAAAACAGTCAGCTAGCTTTGTCAGATATCTAGTTTTTAGATTATTGCCTTTGAGAGAGAGAAAGTATAATATGATATGGCAAACCGTAGGAAGGTTGCCTGTTTCCTCTCATCTGTCTTCTCTCCCCCCCACAGGCATGGAAAGGAAATAGTCTTGGGGCAGTTAGAGCCACGCTGAGGATCTTGAAAGTGTTTTCTCTCCTTTGAAAATTTTATTACTTTATTAGCTTTTTGGAGGAAACACAGAATGCAATCTGTGACATTTAATTGAAATCATTAATTGAAAGAGTTAATGTCTCTATAAATAATTATAGGCCTACAGTAGGAATCAACAGTTTTAGAAGCAGTTCCACATTGGAAACCAATGTGATGCAATTTTGTTTTGTTACATAAAAAATATTGTCTGTGAGGGTAGAGGTTACTACTGGCTGGATTTAACAGTTATTTGTCAACAAATATCACCTATGTTGTTAGAAGCAAAAGTATTCAATAGTTCAGCTGTATTACCTCCTAACATATTCATGCTTGGTCTTGTTAGAGACTAAAACCATTCATCTTTTGATGATAATATCATTGTGCTTAGCCGTGCTTCCAGCAACATACATTTATCATGTTTCAGATAAGGCAATCCTTGTCTGACCTCTCTCCCATACCTCCACCCTTCCACACCTCACCCAATCAGTGCAATCATGCTCTTCTGATCATTCATCAAGTATGCATGAGCCAGGAAAAGAGGGGGAGTTCCCTCCCCCCTTGCAACTACATAAAATGTGGGCCTTTTTTGTCTTTTAGTCAACTATTTTTGGCTGTTTTTCATCAGCCAGGTA
Source organism: Anguilla anguilla (assembly GCF_013347855.1). Lineage (NCBI taxonomy): Eukaryota > Metazoa > Chordata > Actinopteri > Anguilliformes > Anguillidae > Anguilla > Anguilla anguilla. Next base: position 29,440,019 of record NC_049208.1, read on the forward strand.
ACGTCTGTCAGGGTGGACATTTTGGGTTGATTTCTGTTGTTGGCATCTGGGGAATCTGAACCTTGCATCTGGACCTGATGTTTTCTTGGTGTTTGGTGCATGTTTGATGTTTCTGTCTTAAAGTTTATCTAGAATTGTTTACATTGTCATCCTTGGCTTTTTGGAATATTTGCTGTCTTTTGGTTTTTGAAGTCTGGTCTTGGTTTTATTGGGACTATTTAGGAGACTGCCACATTGTCATAGCTTCCCGTTGTGTTGGCTTCTGACGTTCTCAGGACTCGAAACCGCAGACAGTCACAGGAGAGCTGGCCTCTGGGGATATCTTGTACTACAGCAGTTATTTTGGCTCCTGGTGAGGTATTGTGCTGGATTAGGACAGGGCTAAATTTAAGTGCTCTGTTAAAGTTGCCTCCCACAGTAGAATACCTTCCAGTGACAGTGAGTTCCACAGGTCGGCCTGCTTTTTAATTAATGTGACTGAATAAAAATTCGGCTGGCTCCAGGCCTCAGCTGACCCCGCAGACTAAAAGCATCCCAATCTGGCCAAAGTTCAGCAGTTATGGAAACAATCTCTAGATGAGAGCCGGTTCCAAGATTCATAAGTCAGAAACAACTTAAACAACCAAAAATATGCAGTTTACAAAGAATAGAAAGTTCCGGAGGTCTGCAGGTAAGAGAAGTAACAAATGGAGGAAGAAAGTTTCAAGTGCTCTTTTAGTATGAAAAATGTTTTCAACAGTCAGTGAAAGACCAGGGTTCTAGAGCAGTTTGTGAGAGAGAAGTTGCAGAGAACTTTCATCCTTTTGCACTGGTATTTTTTTGAGCCAAGCCGTATTCCACGGCTGGTAGACACGGCTCAAATTGCTTTTGCATGATACTCGCTTCGCCGCTAGCAGTCATGCCACATACTGCCATGTCAACACTGCAGTGCCTTTTGCGTACCCCCGTTTTAAAAAATGAATTTAAAATTAATGACATGCTATGACAAGGAGCTGCTTTTATTTCTGATGCTGGGGTTGTGTTTTTCTTTCAAAAAGAAGCATACAGTACATTTGGCCACACAGGCATGCAGCATTGATGGATCTAGGCTGTGTGGGCACCATTATACTTAAAAGACAAAAAACATTGGTTTTACTGCAATAAAATTATTCCTTTTGTGTTTAGCAATATTCGCATTGTGTAGCTTAAAGTAAATAGGCTAAATATAACTAACTCATTGAATAAATTATCAGTTCAAGATCAAACCAGTATAAATATAGGCATTAAAAAAAATACCTGATTTTTATAATAGGTAAGGGGTATATGTTTCCTTGTCTCATTTTTTCATGGTGCCATTAGCTTAACTTTGTTTTATGTGTTTATTTGTTGATTGTGTTGCCTGCATTTGTCTGTTCCATGGTTTACTGGTATGTCCTTGTGACAAAATTCAGAAGCAAGTGCTGCTGGTGTACTTGCTAGCTCCAAAAACTATTGCAGTCAAGTCAACACCAGAAATGAAATCAGGCCATTTGTGAATCAGGACTTGCCAGCTCTGACAACATTTGAGCAAATACAAAATCTTCGGAATGGAAAACTGTGTGTGAGAGAAAAATGATCCAATAGCACAGTTTGTGAGAGATAACAGTCTTAGAGCATGTTCAGCTGAAAAGAGGTTCTAAAGCACCTTCAGTGAGAGAACGCTTCTAGAGCACAGTCAGCGTGAGGCACAGGTTCCACTTAATTTTAGTGTGAGGGCGATCTCAGAAACAGCCTGTGTGAGAGAATGGTCATAGAACTCGACCAGTGACAGGAGCAGATTCTGGAACATGGTATGAGGCAGAAGAGTTCCACAGCTCCACCACTTTAAGAGTCCAGTTTCAGAGCTCTGCAGGTGATATAGAAAGGCTCTAAAGCCCTGCCAATGACACTGCCAAAGGAAAGTGCAATGCTGCAAGGGGATCACTCCATCTCTTGCTTGCTTATAAAAGCCTTTTATTCATTAAGTGAAAGAACCCATCTCACCCCACCCTCTGCGCAGCCCTGCATATACAGAAAATTCATGTTCCATTCTATTGTGAAGCAGAACCATTTTAGCGGAACAGAGCTCTTCACTTTGTTCGGTGAAAGTCACTGCTGTACTTTGCTGTTTGTTGTTTGAAAACTGAGGTAATGCAATGTGCTCTATGCAGCTGTTTAAGAACAATAAAATACTGCATTTCACCCAGAAGCAGCGGTGTTGTAGTCAGGCTCTTACACAGAGGAAAGCTTGAAGGCTGAGTGGGCACTAACGTAGGAGAAATTGTAGACCCTTCCCTACCTGAGACCTACCAAGACCTTTGGACATTCAACACCGTGCTCTTTATCAGTGAAGCATGCTAACTAGTTTGTAGCTGTCAACCCCAGATTGTGTTATACTGCAAAATGCAGCAAGGGTTTATAGCATTTCTGCAACATTTAGTAACTGTCTGAGGTTGTGCAACTTGTGTGTGAGCTTGTTTGAGTGTGCATTGGTGCGTTTGGGTAAATATATTTGTGTATCTGTGTGAATGTGTGTGTGAGTGATACAGATACACAGAGAGAGAGAGAGAGAGAGAGAGAGAGAGAGAGAGAGAGAGAGAGAGAGAGAGAGAGAGAGAGAGAGAGAGAGAGAGAGAGAGAGAGAGAGAGAGAGAGAGAGAGAGAGAGAGAGAGAGAGAGAGAGAGAGAGAGAGAGAGAGAGAGAGAGAGAGAGAGTACATCAGTCTCAGTATAAGGTCCAATACTGTTCTCCTTCCAGGCGTGAGAGCTGCCATTCTAAAGCAGACTACAATGCCACTTACTCAGACAGCTCCTTCAGGAGCGCTGCCTCTGAGTCGAAAGGCGTGAGAACATTCCAGAATAATCCACAGGACCAGAGAGAAATGCAGCACCGCCTCTCTGGCCACGTGACCTCTGCCTCTACGACTCCAATTATCTCCGTTTCCCCTGGCCAGACTAACAGTTAACAGACCTGTCTCTGCCTAGAGACACAAAAGTTACTCAGCCGAGACCTGTGACGTAGGATTACTTTAACTGTCCAAACATGGATAAATCAGCGTCCTTTGCTTCCCTTACTATACTCCAACTCAGGAAGGAAGGATTTGACCTCTTCAAAGGAATTCATATTGACTGAAGTCCCAGTCATTATGAAACCACAGCTCTTTGCGTCGTGCGTAAGCGACATGCTAACACTGCAGCGGAACGTGGCACGTATCCAACATTAACCCAGCTGGCAGACTGGAGATCCAGGAACTCATAATAACTCTAGAGGTTGCATGTTGCCTTCTGATCAATTCCGTGAAATGAAACTGACACTTTTTTAATCCTCACAGTGCCTCTTCTTTAAAATGATATCTGTAGGATGCTGCCCTTTATGTACAGAATGAGCAGATTTACATGATAATGAGCCCAAATGAAAAGGTTAGCTAAAAATAGCTGTAATAACAGAAGTGTGAGGAAACCGAGAGATGGAAGAGCCTCCATTATAAATGGAGTTTGAGAAATGGGACAGAGTGGGATGGAGGAAGCAGAAGAGCAGGCTGAATGCAGAAGCCAGGAAGAGATCCGATCAAATCCGTTTTCCTCGCTGGAGAACCTCCAGGACATCAGAGGAACTTTCCACTGCCGGAGATAAAAGCCCGGAATAAAGCTCTTCTTTGAATTTATTATTCCACAGCGTGCCCCACAATGTTCAGCAGAGGAGCTGAACTTATACTCCCTGTTCACGACCACGCGCGTGTGTGTGTGTGTGTGTGTGTGTGTGTTTATGTGCATATAGTATAACGTGTGGCTGAGTATGTATGCGAATATTAGGAGCAAACGCGGAATTGCAAGTACCTGCTCGCGCCTACGACTGTACATGTGATTCTGTGTGCATAGCATATAGCCTGCAGCTTGTTTTTGGGTGTGTGCATGTGTGTCTGTGTGTGTGTGTGCGTGTGTGTATGTGTGCGTGTGAGTGTGGGTGTGTACGCATTTATTTACATAGGCATACGAGACACACAATGCAAGCAAAACCAGGTACAGACCAGGTAAACATTAGCATTTCTAAATGCATCCAGATCACCCAGATGGGCCTGATACTATCCAGCAGCACAGGCAATGAATCTTCCCCTACAGAGACAACAACAAGGAAGAGGCTGCAGTCTACAGTCTCCTCACAACAACAAGGACCCGGTATTGTGAGAAAATCCACTGTATTTCATGAGTCATGTTATATTACTGAAGGTTATTCACTGACGGGGACTGACTAGCTAGCAGAAGGCAGTCTGAAGCAGTCCATGTCATGAGAAAGTGGATTTTAAGTGGTGTAATCCCATGCGTGATAACGGAAGCAATGCTGTCTCTTTGTGCCCAGAGATGATCGATGATTGCCTGGCATAAAAAAACAGATACGTCTCTAATGCATTGCGTAGGCTGCAGTAACTCTGCCAATTCAAAATTTTCATTTGATTCAAACCTGGAGGTGAATTTCATTCTAAAGGCTCCTGGCAACCTAAAAATGAATGCTTAACATTTCACTGTGGCTAAAATGGTGAGATTCTCATTTCCGTGTCCTATCAACCCACAAAGGACAAGAGTGAATAATTAATGCACCTTTAATCCAGGCGACAGGGCTATGATGTTGTCTTAGAGAGCAACAATGCACTTGAACTTTAAAGGCGCAAACATCAAAGCAAAGCGGCAAAGTGTGTGGACGCGTGAGTGTGTGTATGTGCTCATTTACGTGTGAGTCTGTGTATTACTGCGTGATTGTGTGAATGAGTGTTTGAACCTTTGTATTCTCATGTGAGAGAGTGTGTATGAATGATGGATGTGTGTGTGCGTGTGTGTGTGCCTGTGTGTGCACGTGTGCGTATATGATTAAGTGCATGTATTCATATAGCTGAGAGTGTGTGCTTGAGTTCTATGTGTGTTAAATGTATGTGCATAAATTAGTGTGTGTGTGTATGGTTGACGGTGTGTGTGTGTGTGTGTGTAAATGTGTGTGGGCGTTTGTCCCCATAGTTTTCTACCTGAGCCAGCTTTAATTATTCACATAGTTATTTGAATGAGCATGCTGTGCTGAGAAGGCTGCTACTACTCCTCCATCCTTTCCTTAAACAGCACTGGCCACTGTGGACTGTCAGTCTGTGAGTCATAGAATATGTGATGCTCCTCTCTCACCATTTTATTCCATCTCTTCTGAGCTTTGGATTGTCTTAAATAACTGAGACCAGCACTGTTTAAAAAAAATCATAATGTAACAATCAATGATTCCCTCTGTTCCAGCCTACAGATTGTGAAATATAGTGCAGCGTACATGGTTTCAAACAAATCACAAGCTAATATAAAAGAACAGAAACAGTTTGTAGTCAGTGGCAACATTTGCAGCGACAATGGAAAACCTTGCTGGGAGGAAGAGCGTGCTGTTATTTACGGGATACCAGCCAGTCCTGCCCTAAATCTCAGCTGTGATTTACGGAGGCACAGCCACAAATACGGAGCCAGTGCACTACACCTGCTTCAGAGAGCTGACTCGCAACGTCTGAAACAAGATCAAGAAGAAGCATCTCCCTCCAAAACAGCCTCCCTTCCTCACACAGCCCGGCTATGAGCTATTGCTCTGCTGGGCGCTAATTCGCATAATCATTAATGAGTAAAGTCAACTCCACTAATGCATTTAATCATCTCTCAGCAATGAGCTACGAGATCGCACCGTCTCCCGTGAATGCAATACAGGGAGACACGGGAAGACGCACGTCAGAGCGCTCGTTAGCAAACGCTAACGTCGATGAGCCGATGAACGGAGCGACGACCAGCGACGGACCCCTGCTTAAAGCCCTCAGTAGAGAGCGGGACCCTGCGTCTGAGGCCTCGGCTCCGGGGCACACAGATAAAGGCAGTGCTAATATGACATTGGTGTCCTCTGCCTTGTGATTCACGCTGCAGGCAGGCGCGTGCCTGTGAAAAGCCTGGGAGAATTCGGCGGCAGGCTCCCTGCCTCCCGCTCAGGCTGCCGATGCAGGGCCCCGTTCCAGCCCCACGGGGTATCGGCGAGGAGTCACGTACCCCTCTTCTGGGAACCCGTCCCTGGGGTTTAACGCACGGCCCAGAATCCGAAGGCAAAGCCTGTCACGCGTCCAATCACTGCTGAGCAACAGGAACACACACACAGACCCGCACATATGCGCACACGCACGCGCACACGCTCACTCGAGCACGCGCTGCGCACGCTCTCCCTCAAACCCCCCCCCCCCCCTTCTGGGTCCCGCTCTTTTTTTCTCGACCTTTCTTCGTCCCTCAATTCCCGCCCTCCTCCATCTCCTTATTTCCCCTCTGTCCTTGTCCTCTACTCCTACCCTCCCTCCCTCCCTCTCTTCCTCCTTCATTACCATTCTGCCCACATATCCCGGTTCTGCTTCAGCCTATTCCTCCTGTCCCACGCTCTCTCTCCCTCCATCCGCGGCAGCCTCGTCCGCCCGTCCCCTCTTCCTCTCTCTCTCCCCATTTTCCCGGGGGCCGGCGGAGAGCCGCGGCGGCGCCGCCGATAAGAGCACTTCAGACCCAGCCCGTCTCCGCACTCCTTCCCCCTCCGTGGAAGCCCCGAAAACAAACGGCTCGGCAGCCTGGGAGAGGAGGAGAGAGACGGAGAGGCTCGCGCGCGCTCGCGGGGACCCTTACCCTCAGCACATGCTCCCCTTCGCCGGCACCCTCCATAGCAACTGGCGACGAGCGGCGGCGGGAGACGACGCCTTCTCCCTGTCACTCCCGTGTGCGCCTCCCCCGTCCGGGCGCTCCGATCGGCGGTAGGAGTGGTCAGGTGCGCGGCGGGCTCTCCCACGGTGCCGTGCTGCAGCTGCCTCCGCCAAACGCACTCTGTTTATACAGACAGAGCGCTGCCTGCATCAGACCTGCTCCGGTCACCGGCTGCTTAAGCGACAACCAATCCCAGCCACTGTGAATATTTCATCCTCCCAGCCAATAGCACACGCGCCCACAGCCTCTCTCATGCATGCTCATAAATGCAGGCGAGCACAGACACACACACACACACACGCACGCACACACTTACCCTGTCTCTATCATCAATATTCAAATATTCACAAAAACTGAAGAAAAACAAGGGGGGGGGGAGTGGGAGGAATCAGCTAAATGAATGTGAATAGACCTGCCTGTCCTCTTATCATCTAGTTTAATTCTTTTAATAGAACAAAACTGGTTCAGATCAACAGCTATTTTACAATTCACCATATCACCCTATTACCATATTTCAGATTTCAGTAGAAACTCTCCTCTTTGAATCACAAAAACAGCACGAACCATTGTTCTCTTCATAAACAAAACAGCATCCGTGCCCTAACACTACCACACAGGGCTGTAATCTTCAAAGGATTATCCCTGTCTGTCTGTTTGTACTGCACCCTAAGTAATGCAACTTACAAAGAGCTTATGCTTTACCATGCCAAAATAGTGCATAAAGGCCATTATCTACTCAGTGAGCAACATATGTGGACTGCAGTTTGTCTGGCAGTGACACCATTTTAAGATGACAAACTGATGAAAAACAGACTAGGTATAACCAAATCTTAAAACTTATATCTGTTTTCAAAGAGCATTAACATTTTAAAAATCAAGGCAGTCAACAGAAACGTGTGGAGAGAGTGCCACCTGCTGGTTCATTCATGCTTCCACAGAAATAAAAATATGGTAAAGCATGAGCATTATATTTGTGTTAGCGAAGCTATAATTATGCAAGACACAATCTTAAAATAGGCTAAATGAAATGTTGGCAGCAACACACCATGACACAAAATTCTGCTTACTGTTTACATTACATTACACTAGATTTATTTGGCAGATGCTCTTACCCAAAGCGATATACAATGACTGCATACCGAAGGTCATTGGAACAACTACAGAAAACAGGTCTGTGAAGGAATGATACTCATTAGGTAACAGTTATCCATAGCCATGAACACATTAAGTCCAGTTTATTTAAAATGAATAGGGATGGTGCCATTTGGCTCATAGCAGATGAAAAGGTAATATACCCCATTCCCTATAGTGTGTGTAGCTTCTACCTGAGTCCTGCCTTTGGCTTCCTTTGTGGGGGGTTAGCCCGAATTATACTGTGAAGCATGTTGTGACAAATTCTTTGTAAAATGAATGAAAGAAATACATTTGAATTGACATATAAAATTATGCACATCAGATATTTTCTGCTGGAACATTTTCCAGAACCCAATCGAGGGTGGAGAGGCATAGATCGGTTCAGCCAATCAAGTCGATTAAAGTCCGTCATGAGGGAGTGAGGACACCTGACCTGGGGACTGCACAATTTAGCATGTATTTGCCGCAGTTAGAGAGAAGCTCATCTGTAAGCATTTACCTGCAATGGCTGACTGTCACGTGTTAATAGGAACATCAGCATGAGAATTATCAAAGTTGCATCCCTATGCTTCAGAATCATACAGGCCTGACAAATATTAATGATAATTACTACAAAATCAGTAGATTTTTTCAGATTTCAGAACCCCAAAGTGCTTTCATCTGTGTATATGCTGAGATTATAGGATTGTGTCTGTGCTCTCCACGTGTGTCCAGCAGGGTGCTACATTAGAGGCAGAGATTAAACCGGAAACAGGGATTTCAGTACGAGTCGAGCAAAAATGTCAGCAGCCATGATTAAGGCTCCGAGCCAAAGTCGCTGTCAGGCGGAAGAGATCCCTGACGTACAGAGAGGTCTTCTGGGATGAGATGCAAAGGGAGGCTGTTACAACGTTGTCAACCTCAGAGTCGTGTTACTGGCTTTCACTGTGAATTCAAAACCAGAACAACTAAAACAATCAAAGTGCAATGGGCAAAGTGTTGCAGCTACATTGGTCAATGTGATGTTTTAAAACAATATCGGCAGGGCCGAACTGAATAATGGCATCTGTGCGCCCAGAGTTCAAAGGCGGGGCCTCTGCCTGAGTGACAGCCTTCTCTGTTAGTGTGAGGAGCAGAACTGGACAGTAGAAGTGCTGTGCAAAGACTGTGCTCACCCAGCGCTTTAAATGGAATAGAAAACAGGACCTGGCTGCGCTGAGACTGCGCTCAGATCCCAGATAAGGAAGAGGAGGAGCTCTGGCTTTCATGGCCACTTGTCCTGCTGTGTGACAGAAGCAGTAATTATCCTGGGGTAACCCACACATCCCCAGAGGAAGGCACGACAGCCAAGACAAGATACAGTCACAGGGATTAGTTTACAGCCTCCCTCTGTATGTGTGTGTGTGTGTGTGTGTATGGCTCACTTGTGTGGTTGCACAAGAAAGAGTTTCATGAAGGAAATGTCAGTTGCACTGTAGCAGTAATGCCAGACAATATGGCATGTGTGTATCTGAGATTCACAACAACCACATATAAGGGGCCAAAAATAGCACACAATGATTGTTGTGCACCATGTAATGAGTAACTCTCACAAGTGTCACGCCTTCCACTCAATATTTTACAAAGCTAATCAGATAAAAACTACAAATGCCTGCCCTCAAGTCAACCCAATATTTATTCTAAAATTCTGACAGCATTTAATCCTTTGTCGCTAAATGACATCATAGCAAAGCATTCTAAAATTAAATAGGATAATCTAATGACAATAGGCCAACATTACAGACAAGACAATGTTGGCGTACTTTAAAAACAGCTTGATAGAAGTCAGGATGTTCTATAGCATATTGTAGATATTTTATTTAAATTTAAATAATTTTAGTTTCAATTCAAAATTTAAAGCAGGAGGCTCCCATTTTTCTAGACTGTACACTATGATTAAACACACTGCTAAAAAAAATACTGAAAGCAAAATAAAGCAAATCGACAGCAGGCAGAGCATTATCAGGGAAATGCAATATGTATATTAATGTGCAAAATCGAACAAAGGACAGAAGATGACATCGATTTATTGTGTTGAATGTGAGAGGGCACTGTTGATATTATCATTTCAGTCACAGCCCCGTATTAAATGTCAGTAATCCCCACACAGCAGCATGGGACTTAGACTGAGATATTTATTGCAGCATTCAGACCTGAAAATAGCACCAGTACTACCCCAGGCACCGTCAACAGGAAACAAAGCCAGGGAAGTATTTTAGGCTGGCGAGCTCTGCTTTCCCCAGGGTATCCTGGGTACTTTTGTCCACACAATGTGAGATTGTGCACATAATGGTCAGGGACCTGGGCTTGTAACTCTGATGTTCAGTTCAGTTCCCAGCTGGGGGTGCTGCCATTGTGCCTCCAGGAAAGGTACATAGCTTGCATTGCTTTAGTAAAAAAATCCAGCTGCATAGATGGAGTGTATGTAACAATGTAATCTGTTAAAAAGACACTCTTATCTAGGGCGACTTACAAAAGGTGAAGTATTGTCCTGATGCAACTTTGTTTTAGCTTCTTTGAAAACTTATACTGCACCACCAAGACAAAGGCCGTCGTCTGCTGAAATAATGTTGTTAAATTACAGCTTTTATCATTGATTTGTCAGAACCAGTAAAAGAAATGTAGCTGGCTACCTTAGCTACAGTTAGGAAACAGATGCGAGTGCAGCAGTGGAAGTCTCCACACAGAACTCCTGACCTCTTCTCTGAGGTTTTCCCTTCCGTTTGTTTTGTTTTGGGGGAAAGTGAGGGATGTGTTAATGGATAGAACAGCTGGTGATTTCCAGGATAAACAGCTATTTCATTTTTTTATGGAGGCAAGGGAGTTGGGATGAGTCTGACCCCTACTTGTCTTTTTCAGTGTCACACCCGCAAAGGTGGCAAGTGGTCAGAGATAATGGGCCGTGCACTCATATGGGGAGCCTGACCCAGATGTAGAGGTGAAGGTTTATTGAACTACAGTCACTTGAAACCAAAGCAGTTCCACTAGTGATAGCCAGACGTGAGTTAAGTGTCATTACCTGAGTTAGTGGGATTGAAGTGAACGTCAGTAAATACAAAAAAAAGCTTGTTTCTTTGTATTGCTTTGCTACATGAAATGAAAAATATTACTAGCTGCACTACTCACCCTATCTCTGACTATAATAAAGGGCACTTTTGCCATCTTGGGGCAGGGGGCATATGCTTCAGCATATGTTGGTGTGCATGAGTGCATGTGCCAGCAGGGAGGTAAAAATATTGCTGCGTAAGAGGGACATTTTCTTTGGTCCATCTGTCAGATGGTGATGATATAAATTATGCATGTATTTATTATGCTAGTGAGAATGCTGGCTACTTTATAGTACAATACATCAGTACAATACATAAAATACTTCTATTTCATTTTGAAATCACAGACTCAGTATTCCTTGATCATAGGTAACACATTTGTTACAAATTTCAACTTCAGCACAACTTAATGTACCACTACTTAAAAAAAAATATGCAACACTTTATAAGTAAAAGTAGATCTTCTGGAAATTAAAGTGATGGTTAAGAACTAAAGAACAATATAGAGTAATACAAGTTCAATGAAATAATTATTTATATACACTATATGACCAAAGGTATCTGGGCACCTCTTGGTGTGGGGATGTTTTTCATGGTTTGGGCTAGGCCCCTTAGTTCCAGTAAAGGCAAATCTTAATTCTACAGCATACAACCACATTCTAGATGATGCTGTGCTTCCCCAAAAGTTTGGGGAATGCCCTTTTCTGTTTTAGCATGACAATGCTCCCAGGCACACAGCAAGGTCCATACAAAAATGGTTTTGTTGAGATCGGCATGGAAGTACTTGACTGGCCTGCACAGCGCCCTGAAGCTCTTCTGGCTGAAGGGAAACAAATCCCTGTAGCAATGCTCCAACATCCTGTATAAATCCTTCCCAGAAGTGTGGAGGTTGTTACAACAGCAAAGGGTGGACCAGCTCCATAATAATACCCATAATTTTGGATGAGATGTTAGATGTCAGGTGTCCGCATGCTTTTGGCCACATAGTGTGCTTTTTCCCTCAAGGAAATTACTGCACTTTGATTCCTGATATGTTTGCATTGGAAGTCACTCTGGATAAGATCTGCTAAATGTCAGGAAAGTATAAAGTAAGAAATAAAAATTCTTCACTCATGACATACAATGTTTGTACATAAACTGATATGTGGCAATATGGTATACTGAAAAGAACAGAAAATGCTATACAATAAAGCCAGGTTTATATAACATTCATACAGCAGGCATCCAAACCCCAAAGAAATATAAACCCTTGTATCCTTTCAATTGGAGTCCCATATAGAATAAGGCCCATATCTGGAATCTTTTTCTTCAATCCAAAAATTACATATTTAGTCTTTGATGCTGAGATCTTAAAGCCCCTTTTATTTGCCCACTCCTCAGCTTGGTTCAAAGCTGTCTAAATTCATAAAAATAAAATAAAATAAACGCGGAATATTTCTCCCATTCTTCCCTTAGGATAACCAAAATCCATGGTTAAGGTTTTGAAAAAATGGACTGGGTTTATAATCTCCTCCAATACAAAGTCATTCACATGCTTAAACATTTCATTACACACTCCATCCCTACCTGGGGCGGTGTTCGCCCCAGTCTGGACTGCATCCAAGTTCTTTAGTAAAGCGATCGTGGTTTACTATGCTACCTTCTGGTTGAGCGCACGCTGCTGCATCTGGCTGCCGCTGCTCTCCCGTCTCTCTATTTGTATCGGCCCTTTGATTGATTAGTCTTCATTAAGTCTACTAAGTGTTTTAGCTTCCGTTTTATGTACTTCGCCGCCTCAGTCATGTCTTGTTCATATTTTTTGCAACAAGACTAGGCCTACTAAGTTTCCAAATTGCGTTTGATCAGTTTAACAAAGACTGAATCGACTGGATCCCTCCTACCCCTCACTTTTTGCTGCCTGTTGTGCACCCCCGCTGCTGCACCTCTCGCCGCCGCCAGCCCCCAGCTGTGCTCCCCGGTCTCGAGACCTACCCGCCTTCTCCGCTGACACCTGGTTGTTTCTGATCATTGGCCTTTCCCGGCCTAGCCTACCCGCGACACTGCACTCCTGCTCACCTCGAATCGCTTCTTAAGCGTTGCTCCGGTCCTTTCTGGCCCTGCTCTTGCCGATGATGCTGGTTCTACACCCAGATGGCTGCTACTGCATCGGATTCCCTGCCTTGCGTCTCTACCTGCTTGCCTGTGTTCCTATCCATTTGCCCGCCACTGGCCCTGTACCGGCTCCCCTCCAACTCCATCGGCCCTGCTTGGTAAGTGCGTCTCCACTCGCTCGCTGAACTGTAGGCCGTCAGCGGTATGTTTAGCGGTTAAGTTTCACTTTCTTGCTTTTCTAACTAGCTGGTCGAGGAGATTTGATGACTGGATTGTTGGCAGTAGCCTTGCTTGTGTTTTTGGGAACTGTGGAACTGAATGCTTCAACTGGTTGAATTTCCGTGGCGTCCTGGTTGCTCCTAATTGTGCGAAGCTGCTACTCGCAGTAGTTTATTTATTTATTTATTTATTTATTTATTTATTTATTTATTTATTTATTTATGTATGTATGTATGTATGTATGTATTTATATCTATTTATTGTTAATACAGTTTCTCTATCAGTAACACTAAATGTTTACTTATGGCTTGAAATGTGGGGTCCCTGGTTTTTGCACCTGCCGATAAACCTTTTAAACAACTGGGGTACAAGAGTCGCTCCTTTTAACACGCGGTCTCTTAGCAGTAAGGCTCTGATTATTAATGACTTTACCCATGATGATAAATGTGTTGATATCTTGTGCTTGACTGAAACATGGCAACTCCTCCCGGTTTTACCTATATCTGTAAACCTCGCGCTGTTGGTAGAGGCGGTCGTCTGGCTGTACTCCCTCGCACTGATTTAATCCTCAAGCAGTTTAGAGCTCACCTCGTCTCCTCCTTTGAATACCTGGTTTTAAGCTCTCTGGCCCCACCCCAATACTAATTGTACTTGTTTATCGTCCTCCTAAACATGCTCAATATTTTTATTTGAGATGCACGAGCTCCTCACCACTCTTAGCACAATTACTCTTCCTGTTTTCATGTTGGGTGATTTTAATATTCATGTGGATTCTGCCGATTGTAAATGTCCTGCTGATTTTCTGTTCATGCTCGAATGCTTTGATTTTGTACAACATGTAAATTTCCCTACCCATAACCATGGTCACATCCTGTATTTAGTCTGTTCCTCTGGTCTCACTCCTTCAAATGTTCATAGCTTTGACTTAAACATTTCTGATACACAAAGCTGTGCTTTTGGATATTGCCCTGCCTGACACCGGGTGCAAACGCACCATATCATTTAGAAATGTTAAGTCTGTGAATCCCTCTGTCTTTATGAACATTATTTCTGGCTCCCTGTACCTCCCTGGCTCAACACCTACAGTTGACCTAGTAGCTAACTATAACGCTCTACTGTCTACAACATTGGACTCCCTAGCCCCTATTAAATCCTGCAGTCTCCTCCTCACGCTCCTGCCCCTGGTTTACTCCTGAGCTCCATGCGTTGAAAGCTCTTGGACAGCATCTTGAGCGCCTAAGTCATAGAACAGGTTCGGAAGTTCATACCCAAGTTGACAATGACCATCTTACCACTTACAGAGAGGCCCTTGCTACTGCTAGACCTACCTACTTTGCTGACATCATTATCTCCGGAAAGTTAATCCTAAAACCGTATTCTGTCATAAATAAACTAACTTGTGCACCTATGAATTCTACACTACACCTCTAAATTTCAAAATATTTTTCATTCTAAAATCACTGCCATCAACTTGCAGCAGCTCTCTCATGCCTGCCATAGTCTTGACCGCTCAGATCCGGCCACAAAGTTCACCTATAGCTCCGCCTCGGCTCCTAGGTTCTCCAGCTTCAACCCAGCCGACACAGTAGAGTATTAGGAACACACAGACTGGAGTGGCTCATACAAGTTATTATTCTGCATGTGTCTTTTTAATTGGAATGCTACCACATGTCCCAGAACTTTAGCCATGAATGGTAAATATAAAAATCGACCTTTAGTTTGTCAGTGAGTCAGGATCAAGGCCGACCTTTTCAAAATTGGGGTAATGGAAGCGATTTTCAGGTAGTCAGAGGACAGTGACCTGTTAATTATATTGACAATAGAAGGGCTGATTGCAGGGAGGCAGGCTTTCAGTGAGGCAGGATGTGGGCTAGCAGCAGCTAATGCGTTTGGAGATTTGATCTGTCTAAACTGCAACATGTCCAAAACTCTGCTGCAAGAATGCTAACTCACACTAGAACCTGGCAACACATCACACCCACTCTAAATAACCTACACTGGCTTCCCATCAAGGCATGTATCAATTACAAAATTCTTTTGCTCGCCTAAAGCTCTCAATGACCTGGCCCCTCCCTACTTCACTCACCTTCTAACGGTGTATACTCTCCCACGCACCCTCCGTTCCTCTAATACTGGCACTCTACTCACCATCCCTAAAACCTATCTACGTAAGTTTGGTGACAGGGCTTTCTCTGTGGCTGCTCCCTCTCTGTGGAATGCTCTTCCAATGAACATCGGGGAAGCGGAGAGTGTTGATATCTTCCCAACTCAAGACCCACCTCTTCATTACATTACATTACAGGCATTTGGCAGACGCTCTTTTCCAGAGCCACGTACAACAAAAGTTACGCATAAGTTACCCTTAGCTTCTCTATTGCCTTGCTTTGTAGGTTTGTTGTTCATATGTTATCTTGTACTGCCTTCTGTTCTGTATTACTGTCCTATGTATACGTTTTGCCTTCTGTATTTACTGTACTTGCTGTTTTTAACCTTTTAACTTTGTTAAGTGACCTTGGGCTCTGGAAAGGCACTATATAAATAAAATGTATTATTATTATTATTATTATTATTATTATTATTATATCCACTTATTATCCACTCCATTTTGATTTAGTTTCCACTGCTCAAGTTGCAATACTTCCTTCTTGTTAGGCCATCCTCTCCTATTGCCTTATAATTATGCACATCCTCACCAGCTCATCAGCCTTTTCCTCATTATTCACTGCCTTGTCACACCCATCGTTCAGTACTGGAATAGTCTACTTATTTTCGCTGATATTTTATGAATTCTTGCCTACTTTACATGCAATTAGAACTATGGATGGCAGTATCCCTGTCCCCCAGCTGTTGTTCTTCTTCTTTTCAGATTTTAAATGCAGCCTCAGTGTTGCAAAGCATATTACTGCCACCTACTGGCCACTGAAATTCTCACCCTACCGATTACACCCTCTTCTGCAGAGAACAAAACGTCCAAGCCAGTCTATATATATCACTCAGCTGTTCTGCCAGACCCAGGATGGGTCTCAAAGAGAAAGCAGTCACACCAATCTCTGCCAATCCCCTAAACAGTTCTCTCCTTTCCCTCACCAATTTCCTACAGTGTAGCAGCATGTGAGCCACTGTCTCTAATACATTGCAGTCCCCACATTTTATCAGAATGCTTCCCCACTATCCAAAGTCTTGCCCCCAGGCCACAATGGCCCAGCCTGAGCTGGGTCAGAAGCACCTCATCTATGCTGTTGCCCCCCCCCCCCCCCCCCACTCTCTCTGCCACTGAAGCCTCAGTCCCTCAACTGTCATACTTTTAATTCTGCCTATCCCATCCTAACAATTAGTTCCTTCCAGCTCCTGAGACATTCAGCTATTTGCCACCTCATTCCCCTCCATTCCCACATGTGCTGGGACCCAGAGGAACCCCTCCTCACATCCCAAGTGAGACACTCAATGCAACAACATAGTAATCCTGCAGTAAAAACAGTAAGATTATTCCTGCGTCTTTCACCATTCTGACTCCATATTGAGGAATAAGAACTGCACACAGAGCATTAAACAGGTTCAGCATCTCATGCAGTACTACCTCATCAAAATGTCGAAACATTTCATCATACAGTCAGTCTTTGCCTGGTGCTGTATTACCGCCCACAGCTATGGCTTGACATTATTCCACTCTGGTGAAGGAAATGTTATAATACCCCAGACATTCCTGACCTACCTCCTCCTGGGCCAGCACTTTCTGACACTCCTCCAACAAAACAATTCTCACACTGCAACTAACAGCATTCACACTGCCCTCACTCTGCACCACCTTTCTGATTTGTCTGTGCCACCACCGGTCCCATCTGGAATACTGGCACTGTCATCCTCCTGCCAATCCCATTCACCTGCTTTCCACAAGCATCCCACAGTCTGCTCTCCTACAATCCAGCTTTGCGCTCTTGATGACCCTCCTAGCCAACGCCTTCAGATTCCTATTCTGAATCAAATTTCAAGTCATAGGACACCGCCTCAGCTCCCTGTAAGCTCTGTTCCTTGCTGGCATCGCCGCATCACAATCTTGATTCCACCACGGAACCGTTTCCCTCCCATCATTGGAATAGCCTAGTTACCTGGTGAATTCCTGAACAGAGTATGATGTTCTATCAGGCCACAGAGGAGTTGTCTACTTCAGCCAGCCCCCTACCACACTCCTCCACAAACCTAACCCGGCTGGCCTTAGTGAGATTAAAGGGCCTGACTCTTTCATCCTCCTCAACCACCAGCTGCCCTCCCACTCGTGTCCCAATGGGAAAGCGGTCACTCCCCATGGTATTCAATCCTAACACCTTCCACTTCCCTTTACCAGCTAACTCTGCAGTGATTATTGTTAACTCTATGCATGACACAGTGTTCCTACCAGCCTGTAAACGAGTAGCCTGTCCATCTTCCGTCAAACAAATTCCAATTGCTCCTTGCACCCTTTACCCTGGTCAAATGATACTATTTTGGACAGTATTTTTAAATTAAACAATTTCTTCACACCAAACTAATTACTGTCCAGGGACCTTTTTCTGAGCCTCACAGAATAAGATATAACATACAACATATATTCCTTGCACTCATATTCATTACTTTGCATTTTGGTGCCCAGTGCTATGTTTGACTATGGTGCCAGAAGCTCCGTAGTCAAACATGGCAGCCTCCATGAACTGGCTTGATGTGCCAATAAGCAGCTCCCATAAGAATCCATGGAGCTGGTAAGCGGAAGCTGTCTCCAGTTTTATACTGTATATCTCGATGGGTTAACCACTCCTTTTTCACCATGTCACCTTTTCTCTACTCTAGACTATCAAGATATACAGTATATGATATGTATGACAAAATTCTTCTTCTGTGGGGCTGAGAAAAAATTATTGATCCCTGGAGAGTAATTCGTTTGGTGTGTTTAAAATTTGAAAATACTATCAAAAATGGAATAATTTGACCAGGGTAAATTTGTAGTTTTGAATGGACTTCAATGGGGATACTTGCTTTTTGGCACCAGAGGCTTATTAAACAGCAGTACCTCTGGTAACCACTGAGGGTCGCAAGCTTCAGGAGAAATGTTAATCCCCGGTTCCTAGGAGCAGCTGCTCTAAACCCACCTCGTATAGCCATAGCCCCTCCCTTGGAGATTCCACTAAAAGGAAAGCTCACCATCTCTTGTTTACAATTGAACACCCCATTTAATTACTCCTTTTATTTCCTAATAAAAAATAAACAGTGACTTATAACAAATACACCAGAGTACTGAAATGCACATCACTTAAATCAATGCAATTAATAGGCCCTCTCATCATATTTTCATATTTGTGCCAAAACACTGCAGTTTCTGTCATGTAGGCTCAGTGACACAGCTTGCAACTCACGTTAAGGGAAACAATCTCCTAATTTAATACACACGCATTTATTGTCTGACTCCTATTACTGACAATGATGAATGCTTCCCACTTTTTGAACATGGGTGCATTAAAACACAAAACATAGTGAAGTGCTGAATTACCAATTTAAGAGCAAAACACTCGCATTGTGCCAAATAGATCTATGTAAATAGTTAATCAAGAATACATGTTATCAATTCAGTTTTTACATATGGTACAATTAACTTATTGTATCTTAGATGGCTGTCTATGTGGGCTAAGTAGCCTCTGGAGTAGTTGTGGGTCAGTGTTTGGGGCTTGAGAGTAAAAGAACTGCAAGTAAGAATGGCAAGTAAAATGTTTTTATTAGAATAAAATACATGCAGTACGTTGGCCACAATTATATATCAAACTTTGTATGGTGCCAGTTTTACCCACAAGAGGGAGCCCAGCACCCACTAATCTGTCCTCCTATCTGTGCTTATACAAGCCCTAATGAACACACTGGCATGTGAGTTCCTTGTTTGATTTCTCACAACTTCCTGGAATAAAATTAGTTGGAATAAAGTACACATAGTGCTGGAGCATACCTGGGGAGCATGGCTTCATATCCAGCTTTATCGCATCGGGGCTATCCAACTGGCTGCCATGAGCTGTCTACCTTCTGCTTTTGTTCAGTTTGGCTTATGCTGTACAGCTTAGTAGCACAGCACCATCTAACTTAGTGATGTGAGGCATTTTGGTAGCTAGCTGGGTGTGAGCCAGTTGGGTAGTGTGAGATTTGTCTAGCTTTGTATCTACTTCTCTCCCTCAATTCGAAAAGCTGAGCTGAGCCAGTTTGAAAAGCTTTCCCATGAATTTCAGAAAGCTATCCATGTCTCGGAAGGCAGATAGTGGCCTTCAGATAATAATGCTTTTATCCTCAGATCAGTTAGGCTACAGGGGTGATTTCATGATGATACAGTAATGTGATATCATTTGGAATTGCACTGAAACCCCTCCTTTTACCTGACTGCCATGGCTACATGGTCAAATTGTGCCTGTCTGTTGCTGTGCTTGGATTGACAGGGAAGTGCAGTTGTGCACAGTCACTTGCACCTGTTTACGAAGAGTACTTCTGTGAAAATTATGTATTTGACAGCTCGATAACTCAAGAGTCTTTGTGAAGAGCTTAGACCATTTGACCAGTAAAGGCAAACCAGCGCAATATCTGCCAAAATACAGACAACAGACCAACATCGTTGTGTGTCATGACTTAGCGGCCAAGATGGTTGTTGTTGTTCTTGTTCTTATTTTTAGTAGTAGTAGTAGTAGTTGTGGTTGTTGTAATAGTAGTAGTGGCAGCAGCAGTATGTGTAGTACTATTAGTAGCAGTAGCATGTGTAGATGCTGTAGTAGTTGTCACATAGGTATATGTAGGTATACTGTATGTGTGGCTTATACCTGCCCGTATCTAAAAGCTATATCCAGCCCTCTTGTAGATAAATATCATGTGAAATGCGAGTCACCCCAGCGATTTCAAGCCCAGGCCCAGGACAGGTCCTGTATGTGCTTGCATGCAGGTGTGCTTGTGAATTGAAACTAAAATGAGACAGAGTGACAGACAGATGTAGAGGTTTGGCCTGTGTTCTGTTGCACCTCTGCTTGACTGGGGTAACAGAGCTCTCACCTCCTGAATGGTGTGACCTTTGCTTCGTGAGCGTGAAAGCGCGTTGGCTGGTCGCCACTCTCTGGCAGACAGGCACATACGAGCAGCAGAGTTGGTCAGTGGTTCAGGTGGTTGACTTGTGACTGCAAGTTTGATGGTTCACACTGTCATGTATAGAGCACTTGATTGGAAGCACTTCAGTGTATATTTGGCTTGCTATATAAAGGCATACTGAACGAATTATCGTGATCGTGATCATGGCCACAATCATCAGCATCATCATCCGAAACTATGCGAAAGAGCTGCCTGCAGTGAAATTTACTAAGAAATTGAAGTATGATGTCCTCCACTGTCCTTCATGTATTATTGATGCTCAGTGGCACAGTGTTAAAATAGAGCCAGATATAAGAAATGAAGTGGAGGCCAAGTTTAGTGATGTGAATCAATCTGACCTATATGTTGTGTTTTCTCTTTTTATTGGGGGGAGGTGTTGTAAGAGGACACTTAAAGGAAATTTACAAGAAAACAAATCTTGAATACTAAAATATATCATTGAATCTTGAGTCAATTGTTTGATCTCCGATCATCCTGTATGAGACCACATGACCCAATACCTGAAGTAATGTTTTTTGCCCATTTCCCATATTCATTTTCCAGCATTCTGATGAATTTGTAGACAAGACGTGACAAAACGCTATGGTCGTGATGCTAGCTAACCGTGTCCTACCATGCAAGTGTGTACTGAAATTTGTGCTGCGATCAATCCCTTGCCACAATCGCAGGTCCTGTTACCATTTGCTGGTGACAGTCACTGGTTTGCACTCTCAATCTGGTATTAACAAGCTGATTTCCTGATTTGTTGCTAAAGTGTAGTGTCACAGATGTATTACACCACAAAGAAAAGCATGAAAACCCAGAGAGAAAATAATGATTGTGTCAAGAATCTCACCAGAATAGCAGAACAAACTTAGCTGTGAATGTCAAGAGAAAGTATTGACTTTTTGTGGGGTATATGGGTAGTATGTTTTTTATAAGGATTCTGGGAGAGTGAAAGGGAATCAGCATTGATTTCTGAAACGTGAGGCTACAGACATGGAGCACTATCACACAGAGCAAACCATGATGATGCGTTATTTTAAAAGTGTTGAGGATTTGATAGTTTAATTGTGAAATGGACAATATAATCAATCACTTCACTAACAGCTAACTACAAGTGACTGATTTTATTGTTTTGCATTGCCTATAGTGTAATAGAAAATAGGCAAAACGTTAATAAATGAGTAACAGTAATCTTATTTTAAACAGAGAGGTTGCACACTAGATTCTGGGCTTTGTGAAAACAAAGGCGTTTCAGAAACTTACCCTTTACTGTTTCCAATTTCCCTGCAGGATTAAGAGTTGTTTCTCATGGGGCAGAGCTCTCCAAGGTCCTGAAACAGGATCCTGCATGGCAAAAATTCCACAGCTGCTGGAATGTTTCCCCAAAGCACTGATAGGTTCATCTATACTACATACTACAAAGCCTTTCCACTTGTTTGCTCATCATTTCAATTAGACTCATTTCAGAAATATAGTCCTCTCAAAAGCTGCATGTGTTCCTGGAAGGGATGGGGTCTAGATATACTGTGTGTGGGTATGTATGAGGGTGCTTTTACAAGCCTTAAATCAGAATCATACATATTAGCAACATCAATGACTCTTAGGAGTTGTCGCATGGCTCAAAAGTCTGCCTTCTCTTACAGGCTGCAGTCCTGAGATCCACAACTCAAATGTAACGAGTAAACTGAAGTACTGTCACATTATGTGTGAGATCTTAAATGCACATCACTGGCCGTGCTCCTATAGCCCAAATAACCCTGAGTGTTGCTCACTTAACCCTTACACTCTGCTTGAATTTAGCTTAGCATTGTGTATTAATAATATCAGTCTGCTGGCTCATTCCAGTAAGGCACCGTGCTGTGGTGCGGGGATGAGTCCCGCGGTCTCAGATCGTATACGGACAATTCCAGTGGAAACTGACCGGCAGCTCCGTAGGGCTAAGTGCAATTGGCGGTTGCTTTGCCTGGGGTATGGGAAGGTTCTAGCGACCCCTGCTGGTCGTTCGGTCGCCCGTAAACGGCATGTTAAAGCTGCACCTGAAAGGTTTTCCTCTGACCCCACTCTGTGCGAGTTCAGCTGCAGTCTGCAGTGTGGCGATACCGCGTGCTTCAGAGGAGAACTGCGGTTGTCTGCACGCTCCCGAGTTCAGAATACCCAATATTTCAATATTTGTTTTTTTTTTTTTAAAGCTTAACTTGGATTTTGAAAGTTTGAGTTCAAGTTCAAATATTAATTGGTTTAGAAATTTTGCATTTCATAGTTTTAAAAAAACGTACTCAATTTTATTTTTTTTTATAACAATGAAATTTGTTTTCTGAACAAAACAACTAATTAATTTTAGATTTAATTACGACTCAAAAATCCAAGTTAAACTCAGAACTCAAAAATCTAGTGTGGCCTTGAAATTTTGAGTTTTTACAACATTTTTGTTTTTACCGTTTTAAATTCAGGCTGCAGTTTATTTTAGTGTCCTATAGATACGCAGTTCCTTATTGTGCCACAGTGCATTTCTGTAGCAACAGCAAGTTCAAGCGCGCTTTGGCCACTTTGTCTCTGACACAGGAAGCTTCCCATTGGTCATAGCCTCATGCGCGAGAACCACAATGTTTCGGTTTGAGTTGAGGAAACAAGTTGTGTGGGTCACAACTGTCCAAATCAACTTCCTCACTCACAAGTATTATCTTGCCATATTCAGTATAAAATGAAAGCCAGTATGTTCTGGTAACAGGCATGTTGTGTTTCAAATTCTGTCTAATTCTTTTTCATTGTCAAATACAGTAGTAAATACCATTTTGGATCTGGTGTTAATGGATGTTGTGTTCCAGTTTCCCACCCTTTTCTTTAATAGTAAAATGGCAGCAAAAGTTTGAAATTTCTGTTCAGCAAAGCCAACCCAATCAAAGGTGGAATACCAAACACTTTTGAGGAGCATCATTTTGGTAATGCGTTCCTGTTTGTGAGACTGAAATGAGACAAAATATTTAGCACTGTCATAAAATATTGTTGAAAGTTAAGACTGTTGTACAGGTTCAGTGCCTCCTTGCCCCACCACGTAAACAAGCCAGGAGTTTCCTGACCGTGCTGTAGTAGAGTCTATTGATTACTGCTGTTCCTGCAGGAATGCATGTAAACAGTGTAGGGCCTATTGACTTTTTGGAATTCCGGCTTGTCATGGTTCCCAGGGCTCTGTGTTCTATTCTGCGGGGCAGATCCATTACGTAAATACACAGTTACGGATTATAAAAACACTAACACTCGCACAGAGGAACACTGGCACCCTGACACTATGATGTAGAGTATGCATTTAGAATAAATTTAATGGCCAGAGCCTGGGACCTATGAACTTTACCTGTGGCACTTACTGGAAAACGAATAGGTACAGAGCGACCATTGGTATGCTCCTGATACAAAAAATAAAGTCTCATAGTGAACCACAGTGTGAGATGCTACGTCCTTTTTTGTGACTATCAAAACTTTCTTTCTCATCTTTATGAGTCACAGAGTCCTTTGTGGGTTACAGAAACTTGTTGGTTTTATTATTATCTGGGCTTACATTGTTTTATTTGTTGACAAGCTGTAATGCAGCTACATTACAGCTGCATGTCATCTTTCCAATACAAGCATTTCCTTTCACTTGAATGAAAGCCTTACCCAGAGATGTAGGCCTACTGTAAATACAGTATTTATTCATAAAAAAGTAAATTGGCAAAGGTCTTAGGCCCGCTTCTTGGGCAGCCTCCCAGCCTTACTGGACACGCTGCTGCCGGTCCCACCCTATTATGGACGACACACCTGCACATCCACGAAAACCCTCGGACCACCGCTGGTGTTCTGAGCCATTGTTCCCAGAAAAGAATGGCAACAATCAGGGTATGTTTCAGCCTCGTCTTGGCCTCCAGGAGTCAGCTTCTATCAGCTTCCCAGGGAGGCATCAGAACTCTACCTCATTAGAAGGTGTTAATTGGAGTTAGTCAAGACGCTTATGTTTCTGTCAAGGATCATGACAGCAGAGTTAATTAAAATAAAAATGTGGGTATTTAAAAGAATTCAAGAGGGAGAGAATAAAGATGGAAAAATAAGGTCTTAAAATGAAGACTCTGCTGAGACTGGGGTGGAGAGGTGCCAGTCACAGGGAAGTTATGTAGCTGGTCAGCATTTCCTTTCTCTGATGTCCATCGCAAACTTCTGTACTATGCATTTTCAACACTTTGTGAATAACTTGCGTAATAATTTCAGGTTATCTCCCACGTCTCGAGACAATTGGCACTTATATGAGCCTTGACGGTGATGCTTCTGTGATACCACTTATATGCTAACTGTACCCATCTCAAGCGCTTATTTGCTGAAAAATGAATAATCCACTTTTGTAACTAACATTTTCTAATAGCGTCTGCTGATTTACTAAATTGTGAATAATAAGTTGTAAGTTATTTTTTAAACGTTCTGAGTAATATTAAATTGCAACCCTTTATTTGCACGGCGCAGTACATACTTTCCATAACTGATTGATATAGCGAGATTTATTCCCTTAACTTTAGGTATTGTGCCCAGAGCACTCCGCAACAGAAAGACCACAGGCTCCACATGACAACAGACTGTGGTAAGATCAGGCAAAGGCACGTGTCTCAAAAGCTACAGTTCACCGTACAGCAGACTACTTTTACGGTCAGCCCGCTAAACACAGCCTAGATTATTGCGCGCCCTATTCCCCACGTTTGCTCTAATTAGTTTATAAAACAGACAGCATTTTCTGCCGTCCGATTCGCTGTAATTGTTAATTAATCATAATTATTTAGCAGTTTTCATTGTGCATTTCAGTGATTATTAATTATAATTCGAACTATTCGATCTCCAGAAAAAGATCCTAATTAATGTCTTTTTCTTTATTAGGCTATTTACTTTTGTTCCGGTCTATTTCTTTGAAATGAACAGATTACCTAGTGCTATTGCCTTAAATGCTCCAAGCCTACAATGTTCAAAAGAAGGGAATTTAGGCTTTGTAAAATGGGCAAGTTCTCGCGTTTAAGGGTACAATTAGCCAACATGAACAGCTGCATGCAGTGATTCCTCGTGCCTAGGTTACGTTATACAGTAGATCCTAACTATGGAATAAAATGCGAGCTGGTAATAACAGAGGCGAATCTAAAATAGATTCCCATATATGCTGACAGATACTATGCTAAATGGTTCTTAAAATAAAAATAGGAAACTAAACGGTTTGTGTTCCTCTGTGCGTTACGCGTTCGTTTATGTAATACAGTCTCGGATCAATGGATGTATGCTGGTCTATATTAATCGTTGAAGAGGAAGTCGCGCTTGAGGTGTAGTCCATAGAAGGGTTTGGGGTGGGGTTGGCGGGGGGGCGGCTGTGTGTAGCTGCGCGAAAAGCGGAAATAAAACATCTGGGAGGGGGGGGGGGGGGGGTAGCTGTGTAAAAAGCGGAAATAAAAATATATGAATACACACCACAGACAACAAGTTTGCGTTTCTGTCCCATTCCTGAAGACACAACTATCAGGTAAGATTTGTCAATAAATGGGACCTTTTCAAACAAATCGCGATGCCTAATTGTTATCTACATTCAGATCCCACCTATTTTAACCACTAGAAAAACATTTACTTCCATATGCTATATCTGCGTGTTCAACAATCTAATAACCAAAGCCTGATTTTTGCAAAGAGGGAGCTTTAGCTTTCTGAAATGTGCGATGAGATACAAAAACAGTGTTGATTTCAGCAGAAGCGCTGGGTATCTGACGCTGCTATAGCATATAACCACATTTCTCAAGATGTGCGAAGTCAACCCGCAAGTGCACACGTCATGGAAACACAGAAAAGCGTGTATGCTGTAATTAGCCTACAAGAACAACCGTCAAACGTCGGTTCATATAGCAGATATCAGTGACAAATAACATAAAGTTAATGCGTCTTAAGGCTACTAGACTGGCTGAATGTAACTGAATAGTCTGCATGGAAAGGGTTTTTGCCCTCTTCTTTTTTAAGACGATAATTGGACTGATAGGAACAGCTGGGTGTCAGTGAAATTGGAATAAATGTGATCCCTCAATGTACCATTTTTAGAATAAAAAAATGTACTGATAACGTAGAGTTAAACGTTCAGTCGTTTTCTAATCTACATAGAAAAATAAAATAAATTGAAGTGTAGCAACTTTCACGTATTAGCTATTTTGGCAGAATATATGCTATCTAAATATGTTAATGTATATTTCATAGCCTCATATCTACTTATTTATTCTTTTAAAAAAAAACTTGTGAATTATGCAGCGTATGAAGTTATAATTGTGTAGGATTGCTTAGCCATCTCCGTTTCTTTTTATTCATAAATTTTCATGCATAGTCGTGTGCGTGTGTGTATAATTTCTTTGTTAGTGCATCCAAGCAACATTACAATTCTGTGAAGTCTTCATTAAACTGCATTGCTATTATGATCAACGAAATACTCATTATATTTTAGAGGTATGTTGTTGTATGTTGTTAAACAGCCATATTTTGCGTGCGATCATATACTGCGATTTAAAAACTTCGCTACAGAGAGAGATAGAAAGTGGTGGTAACAAGCTACTGCCGATTTAAAATATAGGCCTGTATTTCATGTCTCATATGGACATTTCAAGAAAAAGGCTAAATAAGAATAATTCCAGATTTTTTTTTTCGAATTACATTTTAAACAGTTCTTTATTCACAAATGCCAGTGCACAATATACGATTTTGCATAAAGCAAGAAATGCAATGTATTAATTAAAAAAGAAAATTTTAAAAAACTTCAGGAGAAAAGTAAGTATGCTGAGTTTTTTTTTTAATTCCAGTTTTCATAACACTGCCAGGTAGACATTTTGTACAAGATACTTCACATTCTATAGTGCACAAAAAACTTCAATAAATAAAAAAATCACATTTGTATAAAATAAGTTCCATGGAGGGCATGCATAAAAACATTGGCCACAATGAGAGGAAATAAGCAGGGTTTTCTAAGATAGTTAAAAGCTTTGGCACTTTCAGGAAAAAAAAAGAACCAGTTAAAGTGTAGGGGCATACTGCAGGCTAGCAAGGGATGATGGGCAGCACTCCAACAGAAATACAAAAACAAAATGGAACAAAGACATAAAAATAGTGGAATATTTTAAGGGCTTGTGTAGAAGGCATAGTATCCCATGCCTTTGTGGCTCTCCTTGCTGTAATCGTCAGTGTTCAGATCCTCACATTTGATCGAGGGAGAGTTCTCTGTGCTGGAGCTGGTGGGAGACACACGCCTGCGCTTGCAGACCATGGAGTAGATCCCAGAGTCCACAGAGTCCACGGATTTTAGGGAGTGGGGGGTCTCGACCCAGGGAGAGGCGCTGGCGCTCTCCTCCCGAAGCTTGTCCTTGTTGGACAGGTGGTCTTCGGGGAAGCTTGGGGGGCTGGGCCTCGGGGACCAGGGCAGGCCGGTGGTCATCTTGCGCTGGTAAGTGCCCCTGGACCCCCACCCCGCCGCCATGGACGCGAAGGCGGAGTCCGGGTAGTAGCCGAGGGCGTGGCTGGTCTGCAGGTTGAGGGACTTGATGCCGTACGGCAGCAGGCCTCCGGCGGAGTAGTCGCTGTCGTAGGTCAGGTCCAGCTTGTTGGAGCCGGCCTGCTGCACCGGGGTGACGAACCAGCGCTGCGTGGACGCGGGCGCGGCCTCCTCGGCCTGCGGGGACAGGATGCCGTTGGTCTGCGGCACGGCGCGCTCGCCGTTGTAGAAGCGGTTCTGGGGCAGGTTGTTGACAAACTGGTCCTGGAAGAAAGGCTGCATGGCGTAGCGGGCCCCCGGCACGATCTGGTGAGAGCGCGGCCCGTCCGTGGGGGACGGAGTCAGCCTGTCGTTCTCTGGAGCCTGGTACATTCTGACATGAGAGAACCAAGAGAAACTATGAAAGAGTGAGAGAGACTATGGGCTGTTTTAATCAGTACTCACCCTTTGTAAATATTATTATTATTGTTACTATTATTATCAAAAGCCATTGTCCATCCTGTGTGTCCTTTTCATACAGGATGTACAAAAGCCACAAAACAATTTGAATATAAAGCAACTTTCAGAAGTGAATTGTGTTTAAGCTGCATCACACCACACAAACCTTCCCAAGTTTGTTTAATGCACTGCTAAGTAAACTGAATTTTATTTTATTTGAACTGTGTCAAGAACAAAGGTACTTACGAATCATAATTGTCTCTGAAGCCTTTGGCAAAAGGGTTGTGATCGATTTTCAGCTGCGTGATCTGGAAATCAGACAAAAGCGCTTAGTGGCCCTCATCGCCAGTAGCTAAAGCAGGCAAGCACGTTGCATGACTGTTTGGAAGCAGCAGGCATGAGGGGCAGCTTACGTCTGTGTTCTGGTAAGCGGTGACGGCGATGAACTGGTTCTCCGGAAATGTGAAGGTTTGCGTCTTGGCCTCGCTGCTCATGTCTTCCACCCCGTCCTCGGTGACTTCCACAATGTGCAGCCGAGGCTGATATTTGTGCAGGGATTGGAGAACAATCATCTGGGGAAAGTCAGAAACGTAGATGTCAAGTATGAAAACACAGAGGAAAGGGATAGGCTCTAGAGGTTAGAGGTCAATTCATTTCCATCACGTACTCTCCACTGAGTAACCACAAACTCTCCTGGGTTAAACACAGAGGATATATTGATAATCATAAGAGATCTGGATAGGAATGAACTTCCTTCAGAGAGACAATACAACACAGCAGAAACCAAGGGATGAAGATCAGGGAAGCCCATCTCATGTCAGATGCCTTTCTGAGGTGCCATGTCATTAGATCAAACTGATAATCTAAACTGGGACAAATTTATACATTCAAAATATTACAAAGTAATAAGTTTGCTATTTTCTGATTGTTTTCTTTCTTGGAGAATCTTTATATATTATGACACCCTGAATCAGGCTCGATGAATTGATTAACTTAATGCTTC
This sequence comes from Anguilla anguilla, assembly GCF_013347855.1. NCBI lineage: Eukaryota > Metazoa > Chordata > Actinopteri > Anguilliformes > Anguillidae > Anguilla > Anguilla anguilla. The sequence continues at coordinate 29,469,339 of NC_049208.1, forward strand.
AGGAGATTCAATCCAAGATAAAAACAACTGTGAAAGTTACAAGTAGCAAGATGCATTCAACAGCTCTCTGAATTTTCCAGCAACAAAACACCACAAAACAGCACGTGGATTCACCTGTGAGTTGTTGTTATTGGCGCCTTTATTGTTCGTCAATTTCAGCTTGCCGAAGGAGATCTCCTGCCTCATCCAATGGGCTCCCGTGTTTGGCGATTCAGGGTGGACATACATCTTGTTACCTAAAATGTTTTGATATTTAATTTTATTTATTTATTTTTCTTCTGAAAATAAATGAATTATTTTCGTTTATTTTTAAATTGTATTTAAGTATAGGATTCCGTTCCATAAAACATGTTCCTTGACCTTAAACGTACCTTTCGACATTTTCAGAACGAAGCTTCGGTTTTATAAAGGCCAAAAATTTACAGAAAAATTTATACCGACAGTATGCTAACTGTATCAACTGAATTCAATATCACTAAGGATCGCTAAACGAAAACGAACTGTTTTCGTGTGCATTGCACATCGCCTTGTACAACATAGTGTTTAGTAAAACAAAGTTAATCGTAGACACGAATATTTCGCCACTGAGCGTAATATGGTGAAAATGTATGTTCGACTGGTGAAAGCTTTGTTTGCATTTATTAACCACAACCTATTGATTCTTTTGTCCTACAACTACATGTGCTGACAACATCAATAAACGCATTTTTGATTGAAGTTCTAAAATTACTTATTACAACTTGTATTTGACAATATAGACCTATATCACGATAAGCTCATTCTTATCTGAGGATCTTGAAATTAATGCTGAGAAGGACACGTTTTTGTAAAACAGTAATACTGTCGAGCAAGTACACAATCCTGCTACGGAAGTGCCCGACTTTCGGCTTTTTGAAATACGCAACTACTGAAAGGTGAATGACGATTAAAATGTCCTTTTATTCTTATATTTTTCCTCTGTAGGCTACTCTAAAAAAAATTTCTTCTAATGTGCACATTGTGCTATTATTATTATTATTATTATTATTATTATTGTTGTTGTTGTTGTTGTTGTTGTCATCATTATTATTATTGTAGTCTACATGAAATTTGCGAATTCAAAGAATTGAATTTGTACAAAAAAGGACGCACATTAGAAATTTAAAAATGCACGCATATCACGCATAAAAATGCATGAATGACTGACCTAAATATTTAATGTTACAATTCCCAGACTAAATACCAAACAATGAACAAATATTCTTTGATTGTGCACATTTGTGTAAAAAACAAAAACAAAAAAAAAAACAGAATGCTGACTTTATTAACGCTGATACCAAAATACCTAAATCTTTCTATTTTCATACCGTTTCTAAAATAATTTTTTAAAACGTACAGTTACAGTAGCCTACATTTTCTTGCTAAATAAAATGTGCAGCGTACAATAAATATTTAGTACTCACAATTAAAAACAGTTTGTATTAATATTAAGAAACCAAGCAAATATACGCATAGAAAGAAAAAAAAAACTTTTCTATTGTATACAGTTGTTTGACACGAGCCTGCCGCATTATCTTACACAGTCCTACCTTGCATGTTATTATCCGCTTTTCCACAGGTGACCCATTTTCCTCCTTGGAATCGCCAGTGGTTTGGATCGGCCAACACAACTTCGACAAAGACATTGTAATGCGCGGTAAGGTTCAGTCCGGCGATGTTGAAACTAAGGAATGGGAACATCCGCCTGTAGACACCCAAAACAGCATGTTCAGAATTTCAAGTGTCAAAGCCGTATAGGGAAAACTTAATCTTCTGGTGAGGAGTTTACATACATTTGCTTATTACACGCTGACGTATAAAATATTGGTCGCCGATTACAATCAAAAACAAGCCCATGTTTTCTCAAATATATTCACCCTAAAATAGCAGCATACTGTACATCAGGCCAATGTTGTAGCCTACGTCAAGTTTAGCAAGTAAATATGTAAATTCTTTCGACAAGAACACATAAAATCTACGACAAGTTATTGTACTTGGGCTATGAACTAGAGCTTAATATCGTATCAAATGTCCCTTAATATGTTCGCAGAACAGAGAACATATGATTATAATTTTGATACTTCAAGAATATCTAGCCCACATTGAGAATTATGAACAGAATAAATGAATCACCACGTTCGATAGATGTGTTGTGAACGAGATACATTGACAACGTGTCCCAATACATTCTACCAGCAGTGGCACAATCACCCTGTGACTCTTACCTGCCCTGCTTGGTGATTATCATCTCCGTTTGATGTCGGTGAAACTTCAGCCACAGCGGTCGGTTGCAGAGATAGACCTGTGCTCGAGAGCCAGCGCCTGTCCCCGCGATAGGCATGGAGCCTATACTTGAACCTGTCCCAGGGTATGAGGGGTAGAGACAACCCGGACCCTGTCCAAACTGATACCCAGCGCCAAACTGACTGCGTCCGGCACAAACGGCAGACGAGAACCCAGTCGGCGGCAGGACTGATCCATAGTGAAGCGAGGCCGAGTATCTGGATCCATTTGCCCCGGTATAAACTGTCCCGGTCTGCCCTGCATAGGGGAAGAGTGAACAGGGATTCGCCGCATCTGAAGGCGGCTGGGACGATGAAATAAAGTATCTATCAGAACTAAGTTCGTCTATGTTGTACCGACGGCCAGTTGAGAGGTCGTCCTCAACAATGACCGGTGAACTTTTTCTTCCATCAGGAGCGGATTTATTCCCGGAAAATGTCTCACCTTCTCCCTCGTTTATCATAGCATTTCCCCCTCCGCTTAAGTACTTTTTGGGACCGTTCGCTGATTCGGTTTCTGTCCGATTCCCCTCCTGAAATTCTAGCTGCGTTGATCCAGGACTGTTATTATTGCTTTCTGTTGATGTGACATTATAAAAGGTCTTCGGCAAGTTGATAGGCGCACTGGGCAAAATTGATTCCAACTGCATGATTTAAGCAAAAAACGATCAGGGAAAAATAAAAGGAGTCCAACTAAATAAAAGACGACCAAAAAGCAATGACTGTCGCTCTTGGTACCTATTTTCCGTGTGTGCGTTTCCCTGCTGCTCACCACGGTTGACCTAGTCAGCCACACCTCCAGGTTTTCACAACTCTTGTTATAATCTGCAAGTGACAAAATTGTTTCAGGGCTCTTATATATGATCGCCTTATTCACACTTACAATGTGCGGCAAGCGTCATGGGCGGTGCTTCTGGATTCCCATGGCATTGCCCACATACTTCGATTTCCTTGCCCATTGGCCAAACGCGCTGACATTAATTTAATTAGACATACACTGATTAACATGGGTTGCTACAGAGCTATTTGAAGAGCCATGTGAATACATCATCGATTCATTGATCATTTTAGCTGATTATTATTATTATTATTATTATTATTAGCTAAAATGCCTAAAATCGAATTATCACTTATCAATATTCTGTTTTATTTTATTCTGTATTATATTGGTTACTTTAACGTTCAAACTCTCGCGCATTATATGTATTGCACATTAAAAAGGAAATGCAAAATTATCAAAATAATAATGGTAATAAAAACATTAAACTGCGTTCCTGAGCACTTTAAACTCTGTGGACAGCGTATAGTGACGCGTCAAACTTGAATTCTCTATTCGTGCACTGTGGTTTAACCTCAGGAAGCCAAAGCGTATTCGATCTCGGTTGCTCTTCTGTTTGCGGAAAACGCTGTAGTTTCAAAGACAAGGACCAAGTACAACAGATTTCTAATATCGGGCGTCTTTATCACAGACACGTGTTCATTTTGTTTATGGTTCGCGAATCAACCAACAAATGTGCTTAACGATTACAATAATTTCCAGCATATTTCATTTACAGAGGCTATCACCTGTCTGTTAAAATTATCCATGAATATAAAACAATATTTCAAACAATGTACAGTCCCAATGTACATATAAATATTGTGTGTGTGTGTGTGTGTGTATATATATATATATATATATACACACACACACACGCACACACAATATTGTGTATGTAGCCTATATACATGTACATGTATAAGTTCACATTTGTTGATTTTGTTGGCAGTTAAACCATTCACTGTTAACTGAACAAATAAGAAAATGTGGGGCTTTAAGTTAGAATGATGAGAATTCCCCTTCTCCTTGGTCGGAATTCCACTTCAGGCTTTTCTTTAGAGCGAGTGGCAGATCTTATAGGTAGGCGACCACACGGTCTAAGCGAGTAGGCTGAGTGGCGCTGTATGGAAAATGTCTTGCGTGCTTAGCTACTTTTATGAAGTCATAAATGGTGTCTAATTTTACAACCATGCCCGCTCCGTCTTTAATTCAGTAGCCTAATGAAATGAATATATATTCCCGATTACAACATAGGCCTGCGCGCGCCAATCAATGCTGGGTGGTTAAATGATTAAATGAAATATCCCTCAAAAATTGCAGCACTTCTGGGCAGCACTGGCAAAATGCATGTGAGAAAAGTAGCCTATAGCCCATAGTCCATCATAAGCATCAGATTATAAGTAGGCTGATGTACAATTGATCTAGACAATTAAACCCATTGTAAATGTACTACCAATTCTGAGGAAATCCCAAACTTGTAAAAATCAGTTGAATGCTAATTCTCTGTCTGACTGAATATAGAACGTATGGATAATCAACCAGTTAGTTATACGAGGAGAGAGCGCCGAATATAAATCCCCCCGGATCGCCCTTATACAAGCAGAAGGAAAACGGCCAATTATTTTTCCGACTGAGGGAACTCGTGATATAGCGCGAAGAGACAGCCCCGCAAGGAAACACGGCATTATTAAAACTGCTAATACACGTGCGCATTGGTGATATGGAAATGCGTCTAGAATCCGGTGGGTCACATCAGGCTTCCGTGGGTCATAAATACTGTTATCAGCTAGGGACTCTCATTGTGTGAACTGTGTGTGTGACATTTATCAATGAACCTACGAAGAAATACATCCAATTGTTTCTTTTTTTTTTTTAAAGCAACCAGATAAGTTGGAAATGAACTGTTGAAATGTTGGCCTATTGGCAGGCTATTACATATTTGTATTTACAGAATAAAATGTCTGATACAGGAAAACACTAGATAGCATAGCTTAATTTTTTTTTAAATAGAGTAATAACATATGGAAACTGAAGTGCAGCTTACTAAAAACGGAATATATTTCAAAAAATAAAAAATTAGAAAAATTAGAAAACAACACAAATAAAATATAGGCTAGGAAAAAGTTGATTCAAAAAAACAATGACTGAAATTAGCATACATATATTTTACTGTTTCTTAAAAAAAAGGTAAAAAGACAGACTTCACATAGATTGCCTAAATGATATTTGCACTCTCATGTGATAGTGAGACACATAAACACAGGGCAAGTTTAGGGTTTAGGATTTTATTAGGATCCCCATTAGCTGATGCAGAACATCAGCTACTCTTCCTGGGGTCCACACAAAACACAAAAACATGACAACAGATAAGACACTTGCAGGCAAAACAACCACATGGAGTTGGTCATTTATCAGCCTTATTTAGAAAACTACAGGATGAACATAAATAGCAAAATCAACTTCAAGAAAATACTTTTCTCAATTCTGAGAAAGTACTTAAAACTTTAACAGACTATATCTGTGCCCTAACGGACGTATTTAAACTCTGTATGAGTTTATTTAACAATCATAGTTTTTCTGTGTATATGAAAAGAGACACACCTTCCTAGTTATCATATTTTTTTCCATTCTCTTTTAACATTATATTGGAAGCCTACTGGTTAACACATTGTATGCTAGAACAGAACAAGTGTAAGTAATCTGGCATGGATACAGTACTGATCCTCACATATCTCATTGGAGTAAGTGTGTGAATTAGTTGCAAATGAGCATCTGTTTCATTGGGTTGATTGTGTTGCTGTACATACAAGATGTGTCTTCAACTAAGCAATGGTTACAGCTGACAATAACTGTCAGGCCACCTGTTGCAACGACCACCGCTTGAAAAGTGATTGATGACTATCAGTGTTGTTAGGCATGAATATGATATATTCATGCATATATCACATCTCATAGAAATAAGCAAATGTGTTATTAGACTACGAGTGTGGAATAACCTGTGTGTGTATTTGGGGTGGGGAGGGTGTGGAAGGGGGAGGGGGGGGGGGTGTAAGATGGGTGGAATTGGGGGAACAGGGACAGAAATCTGTGAAAAGCTGTACAAGAGCACGCAGCTGGAACATGATTGACTCATGGGTGTAAAGAGGAAATAAAAATATGCCCACTGGGTATTCTGAGGTCTTCTGAGGCAATGCGGGATATGTCAGTCAAGGCCTTGGTGGTCTGGGAGGTCCCAGGATGCACTTTTGTCCACATAATTGTCAAAGATTGACGCATGGCTGCCTGTCATTTAGGAACTGATTTATAAAAATTTCCTCCTTTCTCTGTTCAAAGACCCGACCCCAACCTCCAATCTACTTCTTTTTTTTTTTTTTTTAATTTTTTTTTTTTTTTTACAAATTATTACAGTGGAAGACAGCAGGGGTTGAAACAGGGTAACTCAAAATCAATACTTTCCTTTTAGACTGGTTGGGGTGAATCCACAAGGGACGGTCTTTTATGTTCTTTTTCCTTAATCTCAGAGGCTTTGGTGGCATAAAGTGTCTGGAGCACATACAATTCTGACAAACCATTTACAAAGAATAGCAGAGGCCCTTCTCTGCTGAACCTACATACAAAATACAATCTGTGGCTGCGATATTTTAAGAGTGTTGTGCAATCCAAATGAAGCTTTCCTACAGGAATTGCTTCCAGTGATAAATTAGTACTTCTACTGAAGTAATGCAAAACAAAGGAAGATGGAGCAACAGTCCAGTAAACAACAGATAATCTCAAAGGCTCAGCCCAATAAGACCCAATGATAGGGACAAGGGAAGGCCTAATTCTACACTCTTCCATGAGCCTTTGATCACATCGCAGTGGGACAAAGAATCCGTTACTAAGGCAGAGGACAGATTTAAGAAAATGTGCATGTAAAATATTATATATTAACATCGCTAGAGTGGCAGGCCATAAAAGCAGCGCAGTATTATTTATTTATTTTTGGAAATTGATTTCTCCTCTCTTATGCTCTTGTTTCTCCACCTGCTCTATTGACCAAATAAAGTCCTGCTTTTACCTCACCTGTAAATAGTGAAATGAATTTTAAAAACAGTTTTTACTGATGAACGGCAGTCGATAGATACGCGTGATCGGTGAGAGAAAATCAGAGCCACAGACCTGCGGATAGCCATCCTCTGACCTGACAAATCACACTTCCACGCACAGACAAGAAGTGACATTAAAATTTCATTGCACCCCGAGCACCGATCTCTTTACACCCCTATTTGCTCTCCCTCCTCGAATATTGGGACTACCGTATGACAGCGAGTGAGTTGGAATAAACCTAACGATACTTTGCAGACAGTAGATACCCAATTAAAGGGAGCTTAATAGAAATGCGCGATATTTTATTTAGCAAAAAAAAAATAGCTGCGAAACTACTACTTCACTACCAATAATCATATTTTACATTCAACCCCACTCGAATGAACAACACAGGTTACCACTTAAGAAAGCTCTGCCGCATTTCTACAAAACAAACACATTTAACAAATGCTGTTTGAACCAGTGAACAAAATAAATGTGATTTATGTACCACATACACTTAAATCCGTTATAAAAGTAGGTAGGAGTTAACATCCTACTGCAAAGGAGCTCCCGTTTTGACCTGCCAGCGTGTTGCTTGACCACCTAGAAACATCTCGGTGTGTTTCAGTTGACCCTTTGATGGCCCAGGGCCAGGGGCAGCACAACAGGGGAAGGGAAGTCTTACCATATTGTTGTCAGAGCAGATAATCAGTAGAACACATGAAAGGAAAACATTCCAATTTCTATGGGCCAAAAACGGCGGCTATAGCCTTTGCTTGAGAGTGAATCGATGTTCCTCGGCGCGAAGACTAATAACGCAGTCTCATCAGTGGATCTCTGTGCACGAGACCCCCGGCAGGAGGCATGCTGGGAAACCGACCAAGTACGGCACGCTGTGGCTGCCGAGCTTTCTCTACTCTCTAATGCCGTCGTTGTGTTTTAGAGAGTAAAGAGAGTAAAATATTTCCTCTAGCATGTGCGATGCGTGTGGCGCGTTATCCATATCCTTTCTCGCTGTCGCCTTGCCACGGTCAACTCCGTGGACACACTTCATTCAACTTTCAACTTCAACATTCTTTCCCACAGTGCTGAAACAACTTGGGCACATAAACACAGATCTTAAGAGCTCCTGCCAATATACAAATGCAAGCACACATTTGTAAATAGTCAATAAAATAAGAAAAAATGCTTCTGAGTTGGAAATTAATTTTTTTTTTTTTTTTTGGGGGGGGGGGCGGGTTTACAACAAAATGCTTTTGAAATGTAGGTGGGCATCACTGCTATATGATGATTAGAAACACTTAAATAACACAATAACATTTCCGAAATGTATAATTTGTCGAACAATTACCAGCAGAAATTGTAAGGCCTGAAAATAGTTATTTGTGTGGAGGGGTAATTTGATTCAGGGCTCCGTGGATAGATAGGTTGACTGTAGGAAGTTGCTTTTCAGTCCCAAATAAATTATCTTCTAAACGTAAAATGAAGGCCCATCACTCACTGAAAATGGTTTTGATATCTCAACAACCTCCTTCTCTAGCTGCCTAGAGGGATAGGAAGGGGACAGTCCTGATTCCACAAGGAGCTGAGCTGTTACTGCTAGATCAGAGCATTTCCATAATAAAGAAGCCAGTAAAGGAATTATGGCTTGAAGGAATGGCCCAGATTTACCTCTGGTAGCGCTCTGTCAGCTTTTAATCTGCGTTCTGTAATCTGATTTAACACACAGTTGGGCCATCAGTGCTGGCTGTTATATGTGGAGTAATGTCTAAATGACATCAGGGCTTAGCAGACACCTTTAATCAGGGAAGCTTTCACTAACATAGTTTCCATTTATATGGCTAGATATTCTCACAACTGACTGAGCACTTTCCTCAAGGACAACAGCATTGACCAAGCTTGTATCTTTCTGCTACCAAAGTTTTGTATTTCAGAACTATATTGTCACCTAAAGGTTACTTAGCATAAAGCAAGGTATCGTAGATCAATCAGTTTGCCCATCCAACAGGCAGTGAACATATCTGTGATGGATACGAGCTGATTTTACACTATCCTGCGATAAGCTCCTACAAATCAGCGGCACTGTGTATGTGTGTGCATGTGTGCGTGTGTAGGTGTGTGTGTGTGTGTGTGCGTGTGTGTGATGTTGTCTGAAGCAATGGTAATCCAATGTAAAGCTGCTGTGCAGTGCAAAATCATATTCCTGTGCTTGCATTCGCCATTCAGGAGATGCTCATGGCTTGTGGCTTCTGCCCTTATCAGAATGGGGTATGCATGCTGCCCACCTGTTGTGCTTGATCCAGTGACTCCCAGCATGACTTCAAGTTACACCTTTACAGAATGAATCACTAAAGCCTGCAGAAAGCTAAGCCGCATGGCATGTATTGGGGAAGGCGAAAGAATATGTATTGTCTGTATTTGTTTATTATGGCATCTCACTAACGTATGCTAAAAATGCTATGGATGGAGCCAAAGCCTGCATGGTGTGGTACCTGGAAAGTACAGGTGAAATGGAAACACAAGGGTGGACTAGGGCCAAACAGATCCTTTGTTTAAATTGGGCTGCTTGGCATAGATTCAATAAATGTTTGTAATACTGAAGCAATAGATGTAAATGTTTTTCGGAAGGCAGAGCAGTTTCGAACCTAAGAAGACCCGTTTCGAATAGACCCACTTCCTGTGGCAGCGGGGGCACAGGCTAGCACATCACTGAACCGCAGTGACCAGGTCACCCCTGGCACACATCACACATGTGCTATCAGGCCGTTACAAGGTGGGCTTTTATCACATCGCAAACCCTGACTCAGAAATTGCATTTCTTTTTTTGGATGGGAAACACAAAGAAATTTACACCACAGCAATGTTCACCTCTTTCCACAATGTAGTTAAATCAGTCAGTCAGAAGTGAGAATGTCGAGTTTTGACACTTCTCACTCCTGGTATGAAAACCTCTAATGAAGCATGGAGGGCAATAACTCCAGCCGACAACACAGGCATATGCTGAGGGAGGGGATGCGATATGCATGCATGAAGGATTCAGGCTGACCTCACAACAAGGCATTCCTGTGGATATTATGGATGCAGGTTCTTTAAAGGTCATGTATGATGAGCATGCGCTTTAAAGAAAGGCTTGGCAGCAGGAAGGTGCAGAGGTCAGGAAACAGAAGGCTACGGGCATAAAGCCTGGCTAGGTGTGACACTGCTGCTGGGCTCAATGTTCATCTTCCACTGCCTCGGGAGGAATCCAACCCTGTAATATTTATTTGCTTTTCTGAGGGTATGGTTTTCGAATCAATGTGCAATTAGTCCCCAGAACAGAACTGTATTTAAACACTCCCTGAAATTTGGCCCACCGCACGCAAAAACACACACACACACACACACACATAAATACAGAAGCAGAGAAACATGCCGCACACACACACACACACACATGCACACACAGACAAACGGAAGAAACCCAGACCTGCAGGCTGTCCTAAGAGCAGAGGATCTCCTCAATATTGTGCTGAGGCGCAGGCCGCCTCTCTGTATTTACATGTAAATGGCTTACAACAGTCTGTGCCCGCGTTCGCTCGCCCGGCTCGCCGCGGCTGGGACGGATGCTGGGAGTCAGATGGAGAGGCTGCATCAGATGGGTTCAGATGGTTCCAGAATCCAAGCCTTGGAGGAAGGAGTCTGGCAGTCAAGGGTACACAGGCTGCAGAGAGCGAGCGACTCCCACCTAAAACATGGCCATGGCCCGCAAGTAATGAGGTGGCTTTTCACTGATGTACCTGCAGAATCTCAACTCCAGGGTATTTCATTGCATGTACTTTGTTATGCGTGTGTACCGCATCTTAGGGGCACGCCTGCTTATTTGTCCATGAACTCTTAACATGCTAATGTTGCGCATGTCTCTCATTGATACAGAGGGTCAACCTGACAAAATAATTTTGTCCTGGGTGTGACAGTGATTGCGATGGAAAGTTGAATGGAAATGAAAATTCAGAAAAACAGAAAATGCGTCCTTACGACGGTAACGGATTGCCTTGCGTCGAGGGAACGATCGATGTAAAGCTGAGGCGATGGAAGCCTCTTGTCCCCTTCCTGGAGTAGCGCTTGTGAGCCGCCGTAATCACGCAAAACAGCGCCCCCCCAAAATCACACTTGGAATTTCCCTCTTTTGGATCATGTGAGAAGTGTCTGAGTGTCCTTCTGTGCTAACAGGTTAGACGTTTTAAAAGACCAGGCTCATGGGCCAGTCTCTGCTGAACATTCTGTCTCACAAATGGCATCTCCTGTGGGTCATGTGACTGCTTTGGACCCGGTTAGAGTGGAACAGCCGGGCCGTACTTGGACCAGAACCCTGTGCTAATTCTTACCAAAAGTCTGTTGTGTGGTAAGCACTGACTCTCTTTCCCCCACAAATGCATTTGTTGTGTTTCTTAGACAAACTAACACAGATAAAGGCCCAGATTCAATCAACATTTGTTCGTAATGTTGACTTTGAACTTTATAAAGCAAGTTTTCATTTTTGTTCCTTATAAGCACAGTTTGGTGAGTTCTGCAATGACTGGATTTGGACTCCTGTGTTTGTAAGGAAAAATGAACCTGCCTGTTCTCCCTCCATCCTCTCCAGCAACCCAGCCCCCTCCCCTCCAAGTCAGCACGTCCCACACCAGCACTGGTGGAGGTGACACCTCCATAAGGGTCTGACTCGAGAGTCCCAAACTGGAATGGCGAAATTGGAATGCAAAATGTTACACCTGATCAAAAACAGCATTTTGTTTCATTCATTCATTCATGCATTCATTCAGGCATTCAGTCATTCAGCATTTCATTTTAAAGAATACCATTATGAAGCTGGGGTCACTGAGTCCCATTTCATGGATGTAATATCATGCGTTTCAGTTATTGATGATCTGGGTTACTTATAGAAATGTACCTGTGACTTTTGAAAACAATATTTCAAGACCATTTCAAGTTCCACTTGCCTGAGGATGGACTGATCAACTGATTGATCGTGTTAATTAATTTGTAAATTATATAATGTTTGTCAAATTGAAAGTAGTTTAACTATGATTTGGCTCATGTGCATATATTTTATTCTTTCTTTGAAAACATCCTTTGCAAAAGATGCTATATCAGAAGCTCAGAGGACAGTCACCATGGCTGTCATCACACAAAATGTTATCAATGATGTGGAACTTATTGCTTTATCATTACTTATCTTAAATGGTTACGATGGAGATTCCTCACAGCGAGAGCAAGAGATGACTAACAGAAGCTCCAGATGAGGGGACAGGGACATAGCTGTGGCTGAAGCAGAGCGTAGGAGGTGGAGATATTCCGCTTTCTCACAAGTTATCGCACCCTCGCATTAAGTAGAGATGGTGACCAGCTAATAAAAAAGACAACATGGCAGACCACTTGACAAGTGGAGACAGATGGTGAAGAGAGAAATGAGGAAGGCGGAGAAGACCTGGAATGCACTTTCTTTACCGCCCAAGACGGGTTTAACTAGAGGAGTCATGCTGATTCCTCTTAATTGACAGGACAGGGGTGCGGTGTAGCAGTTAGGAAATGTGACAAGCAACCCAGGTGGGATACTTCTCTTGTCCTCTTCAGCAGAGTGCTTGACCTGAGCAACGTTAGTATAGCTGGCTTTATAAATGGATTGTACATTAACAAATAAGGTGTGTAAGTCACTCTGGATAAGCGCATATTCTAAATGTGTAAATGTGAATGTTTCTCCTGGCGGGAGGCTCCTGCTAAACAAAGAGAAACTAGAACAAAATAAGGTGATGGCTGGACAGAAGATTGACACCGAGAGGCTCGAACAGAAGAAGATCAAAGGAAACCGCATCACTGATTAGTTCATTTTTTTTCTTTGTCTCTTTTTTTTTTTTTTTTTTTTTTAGTAGCTTGGACCGTATTTGCGACTCCCCCTCACAGCTTCCTGTCATGGCCTCTTCTGAGGGTTTGGGCGAGAGTGTAGCCTGTGGGTAACCTCGCTCCAGCTCTCAGCACCTTTAACACCTCACTGTGCAGTCAGGCGGTCAATGGGGGCGCGCTGGGGCTTCGGAGTTCAGTTAGGGCGAGCTACTCCGCTGTTGTTGGCAGGGAAGGGGGGGGGATTCCTTCTCTGCTAACGCTGGGTCTTCTTTTTTTGATCTACAAGAACAGTGTGTGTTTAAATGCCCAGTCAGGAGCAAATTTATTGTATTTCAGGGCTCTACCAAATCAGTTCTCAGTTGATCTACCTAGTTAAGTTAGGGAAAGTAAAATAAAAGTAAAAAGAACAAGAGATTTTCTTCAGTAGGGGCTAGATAGTCATGGCAAAGGTGGATATTGTGAGCAATGGTGTGGGGGGGGTGTGGGCGGATATGGCAGTAGTAGAATCTCGATAATGTGGGGCACGCTTGGATGCAGTTCACACTCTTCTTGTTCTCTTGCATCAATTCAGAGAACAAGCAGTGCCACAGATTCACTGATCCTTAAATCATAGATGGACTCCAACGCCGTAGTAGCTAACACAGATGATGAGATTATAGAATTTGCGTGATATGAAAATTTGTAGAATTTGCTCTGAACTGAAGCCGAAGAACAAGCAGACTTCATTTCCTTGACAATCCCAGAGGGCCGTTTCTGAAGCAAGGCCAGTCCGCCCGGCTCCTTAGCCCATCGTGGTGAGCGGGAAGAGGAGCCGGTGACCCCACACCCCTGGCCTGTCCTGCTCCCCTCCTGCGGGGAACAGGAGGCCAGACCTTGGGCTGTGCCAGGCCCGTCGCAGTCTGTGCTGCTAATGTCAGGATGGCACAGGACGGTGGGTGGCTGCCATTGGTGAATCCTTTTAGCGCTGGATCCCAAAGCGCCATCAGTTGGTAGCGTCACCTTCAGCGTATTTGTTTTTGGCCAGAGGGGGAGCCTGCGTCATGCTCACGCCCACACATGTACATGGTGGTCTTGTGGCCACTTTAGATTTGTATTTTGGATGCCAGAAGGTCAAGGCTTTGGGATGACCCCCTACCTCCCCCCCCCCTTGTGCCCCACTCCCTCTTGGCACCCCTCCCATGGCTGTGTTCATGGTTCGGTCCCAGCTCCGGCACAGGGTAGCAGCAGGAGCAAACCATCACATTTGGTCCCCAGCGTGGGGGCGGTTGGTGAGCTGTCATGCTCCAACTATCCTATGGAGCTTTTCTCCTGCGTTTCAGTACAAATTTTTGACTAACCTCATTTGCATCCGCTAATTAGATCCCGTTAGCATAATTCAGACACATAACACCCTTTTGAAGCTAATGAATAGATACATCTCCAGACAACTTGCAAAGAACATATAACGAGGTTCAAGTTACTCACAAATACATGTTTTTATGGGAGGGAGAGATACGATATATCACATTTCTTACCTGAAAAGCCATAGGGAAGATCAGTGGCTGGTTAAATGCAAACACAAACCATTAACGATAATTTAAAAACATCCCTATGTCTGTTTCTGTCAGAGGCCTCAGTAAACACAGATGAATACTGCACCTCCCTGAACTACATGTTGTTACTCAGTATTGAATTGTTGCGACAGTAAATCAATGCTCCTAAATCAACTGTTAGTTTGTAGAAATATTTAATACAGTTGATTATTGGCAAAAAGAAATAACTGAAAGTGGGTTCTATCGACCACTGAGTATATAATGGATTGTGTACAAGTCTTGTCCCCTGATGATAATTCATTTGACTTTATTCAAAGGTAGAAACAATGTTGCTCTGTGCAAGCTATACAACTGAATAGTTATATGAAGGTTAAAATGGGCATCTTCATTTCCAAATAATAGATTACCTCACAGACCACGTATGACTCAATAGCATCAAAGAAAATGACTGTTGTGAGTATTGATATTCACAATAACAACAGTCCTGTGAATGGACAGGTAGTGTTGTGAGCTGGAATGCGACGGGCACAGTGAGGCCAAAGGAATCTCATTGGCTAATCCCGTTTATGCGCTGTTGTGGACCACCTACTGTCAGGGAGATACACCCAGAGCCAATTACAAGCAAGTCAGGAGGCGGTTGATGTACTTGTCATATCTAGAATGTTTGGTCACGGTGTACGGCAGGCCTGTGAACTAGTAAACAGGGCGAACACTCATACGACTTTTGTACAGACCCAAGCGGAGCAGCATGGCTTGTAAGCAAAGGGCTCAGAGAGCCTTGACTCACCCCCATTTGGCTCCTGGATACAGGACATGACACCACCAGGGAAGCACAGCTCGCCGGTCTCCGCATTCTGGTCTTCGCGAGTTGATCTTTCGCATTGGGCCGCACTTGTTCCAGGCCCTGGTATAGCAACAGTGCCTTGCATTCATTAGCGCCTTCCAAGCTGTCTTCACCTTTTCCAAGCACTCTACCACGCACCGGCCCCCGTCACCCAGGCCGACTCCTCTGCTATCGGCCCCGTGTTACTCAGGACTCTCCCTGCTCCGTTTCCATGGCCTCACGGCCCTGGGAAGTTTGTTTCCCCAGAGACCGTGATGAGATGGACTGAACGCGGCAGCCATTTTACAGGGAAAATCACTGCAAGACATCATAGTGCAAATATGGAGGTTCAGCCATTTTCTTTGGTGTAGCCTATTCACTGCCAGGTGCAAACTAAGTAGTCTTGTTGGCCAGAGATAATTGAAGAAAGGAACAAGTCAACTTTTTTGAAATGTTCAGAAAAAATGGCGCAGTGATTACTGGTGGGTGTGGCAGAGCTGCAAGGTGAGATGCTGTATGGCTGAAAACTATAAGGGAAGGGGGAGGTCCAACCCAGGAGAAAGCAAAAAATCTAGCCTCCCTCTAGTTATATTGCGCTGTTTATTAGCACCCAGGCCAGTTGTTATTTTTTTTTTTTTTTTTGCATCCTCTGCATATTTGCATGCCTTAATGACCGCGCCCACGGGAGGCGAAGCGAGAGGGAGGGTGACAGGGCTGAACCCGAAAGTCCGGCCCTGACGGAGGCCGTGGGAATGAGCCGCCACAGAGGTGTTTCCTCGCCAAACTGCAGAAATCATCCAGAGGCTGTGTCAGTTTGGGATACCTCAGAGAGCTGCGACCAGGGTGCAAAGAGAGCAGCAGGACCTGTGTTTACTGTGTCACTGCTATTTCACCAAGCCGTAGAATGTGTCTCCGTCTGAGATGCTTCAATCAGGATTTTTTTCTGACTCGGAACTCTTTTATGATCAAACTAATTTTAATAGTCCGAAGGGAAATATTTGAATGACGTACGAGATGATGTTATTCACGAAGCTCAGCACTTTCATGTCAGTCCTTATTGTGGTGGCCTATGGATTGAGCACAAATTAAGGCCAACGAAGCATCTCCAGGTCACTATTTTGAGCATATAAACACATGGTGTAGATAACCGGAATTACAGATATTAAGGTTTTCCTTGGACACAGAATTTTTAGTTCTTGGCAGAAATGTTGGTCTACTGTAAGTGCATATTGTAATTTCATAGTTTTTTCAATTTCCCAGTTGTCACAGCACCCCCATCTGGAGTCTCTGTACATCCATTTTGGACAGCCCCTTTTAACATTAGATGGGACTGAAAGATCTGATGAAAATGGGATCTGTAGCTGACCAGTCAAATCCTTAAGTAGAGGGATGCATATAGTGCCATGCACTCCTGCCACCATCATAGGGCAGAAATATCCTCTTATATGTCCTGAGATGTAAAGGTAAATGCAGCAAATAGTAATACATAAACAGAGTGCATAGTAGCCTTCACACGGCAATTAACAAATAATTATACATTCATGTAATAACGCGAACATCCTGTAAAGCCATACTAATTAGCTCACTTAAAAATAAAAATAAATAAAAAAAGCTTTATTCCAGATTAATAAAAATAATTCCAAAATATTTTTTTATTCCCTGGGTAAGGCCAGAAATGTAATAGTTTATATACTTTGTTTTAATCTGTATGGGTTTCCACTGTTCTGGAAGTCTATTAGATGGGGTGTGGTTCACCTAGAACTGAGGTGTCCGACCTTACCAGAAAAGGGTCAGTGTGGGTGTGGGTAATTCTACTTATCAAGGTCCTGACTGAATTTTTGGATAGGATTGGACACCTGTGACTTGAAACATATTCGGAAGCTCTACAGGAGGAAAACAATAGTAATTTTAGAATAGAGTTTCTTATGAGGGCTCGTCTGAAAGTTTTAGGCCACCTGTTTGCCACTGTAGCAGATTTATAATAATGAATTAAAAAATAACGTGTGTCGTCCTTCTGTCCATTGAAAATAGAAGGGTTGCGTGTCTGGATAAAAGGCTAGTTCTCAGAGGAGGGACCCGCCCCATGGCCTAGTGAAAAAGCCTGATGGCGCCGGCGTGTGCCAGCATTGGCTGAGAGCCCCAGGAGGTGGCTCATTATTGTAACTCCTCTGGTGGATCGGGTACCTGCAGCCTGCCCGGAGCAGAAGCCACTCCACTCCCCCACTGCACTGGCTGACCTGTGGAAGGTGAAATACATTTCTGAGGAAAGCATTTTCTTATCTGCGCTCCTGAGTTAATAGATGACAATGTAGGAATTTAAAGGCCTACACATACAAGTGGGAACTTCATATTGGGAGGAAAAAAAATATAGGGGAATAGTGCAAAATTCTTTATTTACATGACTATTCAATTAAATGAACATTTTCCACCAATGAGTGCACATATCACATGATTTGTATGCTGGCTGTTAATATTTTGGAATAACAAAAACGGGCTTCCGAGATATGTGAAATGCGAAACACGAAGGTATCTACGGGTTGATTAAAAAAAAAAATTAAAAAATAGATGAAAATATGTGGCGATGAATAAAAAGGCGCTGTAGGTCAGTCCACAGCCTGGCGTGACACAGTGGACACGGGCAGAAGGCTGGCGCGGTTACCTCCGTGACTGAGGCTGGATCCGCTCGGCGGTGAACAGCACCTTGCGTGGGGCTGAACAGCAGAGACTGCCTGCCTTGGACAGGGGTGTCTAATTTTAGAGACGGCAGCGAGCGAGGACCCTCGCTGGGCCTAAAGTTGGGCACGCGCCACCATGCCGGTGTGAGACTCCGAGGAACAAACAAACTGTGGGCGAGGAACAGAAGATTGGTGAATGCAGCACCCACAAGAGTTTTCCAAGTGAACAATACTGCCATTGTTTCGCAAGGCCAGCTATCTCTCTGATCTTATTTACAGGCAAGGATTACATTTAGACACATCGTGCTACCTCTCTTGGACTCGAAACTCGATTCCATTTCATTCATTTAGGCGTTGTACTTCACAACTATAGGCTTACTATTGCTCTGTAGCCCACTGCATGTTGTGGAAAGACGACAACAACTCTTACAACAACAACTAACACAAGCATTTGTTAAAATGTATCAAATAAAATTGCAGAGAATATTTATTGTTTTATTTTATATTCCAACCACATCAGCAAAGGCTGCAATTGTATGGATATATTATATTGTATATTAAAACAACACATATTAAAGTGCTATATTTTTATATAGCTCATATGTAACAATATATTTATCAGGAAGAATATACAGCAAGACAATAGGAAATGTTTCTTAGATTTATATCATATTTTTAAAAAAGGTCTCTGAAGACCAGCAATATTTTCTGCTACCTGGTTTAATCCACTATGTTTCAGAGAGGGGCTATAAAACAGACTTAAGCGGATTACACCATATTATACACCTCTGGACACAAGGCAAAACAAAAGGTCAGAAAGAGGGAAACACACAAACACACATACAAATGAACAAATGGATACATGTGTACTCATCACATCTCTCTCTACCTTTCTCTCTCTCTCTCTCTCTCTCACATACACACACACACACACATACAAATGAACAAATGGATGCATATGTACTCTCATCACTTCTCTCTCTACCTTTCTATCTCTCTCACACACACACACACACAAAAACTAATTCCTGTGTATACACATACACACAAAGGCACACACATGCTGATAAACATGCCAGCGTGTGCATGTAGTGTGGACAACCAAACGCAAACACACACATGCATGTGCACTCATATACACATGTACATGCGCGCATGCACACACTCTGTCTCGCTCTCTCTCACACACACACACACACACACACACACAGACACGCACAGACTTCAGTATTCCAAAAATTTATTCCAGCAATTAGCTTTATTTCTCATTGAAGGGGGCGCCTGCTCCGGAGAACAATGTGGAGATCTTGCGGGGGGCACGCTCTGATTGTACGAATTGTCACGCGGCGAGATGGCGCCGGGTTCCGTCCCCGTCGACTGTTCGCCCGTTCCCAGATTAATCTCGCGCTAGCGCTGCGCTAACGTCGCCGCTGCAGGCTACAACATGTCAAAGCCTTTATTCCCGGCTCACAGCAAGCTGTTTGGGCAGATGCTAAATGCAAACGTTCTCCTACCACATTGGACGTGCTGGCCTTTGTCTGCCTCCATTCAGCCCCCCCCCCCCCCCCCACTTCATTTAATAGGCTGTTTAATACTCATTGAAACAGAACTAGTGCTGCAGGTTAAATACATCTTAATGCGTCCGCTAATCCCTTATTAAAGGAGATGTAAAACTTGTTGAGAGCTGTGAGACTGCATTCATTAATTAAGGGGCCTCTGCACTCTATCATTACCCAGAGCGGAGAGGCTGCAGCTACTAAATGGTGTGAAAAGAGGGGGAAGAAGGAAAAAAAATGATTTACCCACAAATATAGCTGAACAAACCCAAGAAGTTATTGAATTAGTATAAACATTCTTTGATTTTGTTTTTATATTAGAATGCGTTTTATTGGAATCAGTAACATGTTATACCAGATTTATTTTCAAATAATAATAATATGAGGAGAATGACCATATATAATAATAATAACAATAATTATTATTATTCTAATTATTATTATTCTAATTATTATTATTATCTTTTATTACACGCACACACACATGCATATATAGACATTTTTGCACTGTTTTTTTTGGCTGTTTTTTGATCAGCTGTGTATATCTGAATATCTCTCTCTATTTATTTCTTCATCCATTCATCCATTTTCTAAACTGCTTATTCCTGGTTATGGTCACTGGTGTGGGGGATTTGGCAGGGGGGGCTGGAGCCTATCCCAGCATGCAATGAAGACCAGGTTTGAAAGCCTGGTCAGAACATGCCCCCCCCCCCCCACACCAAGCCTGAATTTTAAGCAAACCTTTCTGTTCTCTTCCAAATTCGTGTGACCGGGGACCGTAACACCTTTTGGTTTATTCATACGTTCATACAATGCATGAGATTTCTCATGCTTTTGGCTAATACGTATATTTTCATATCATACAGCAAATATTATTTCTTAAAAAGAAGTCACAGTTTTTTGTTTTTTTATTTTCGCTTGACATTTGGAACGCTCGGCTGTACCTGCGAGGCTGTCTCGCTGTCACAGCACCATCGGCAGGGCAGAGCGCAGACGAGCACGCGCTCCTCTCCAAAGGGCTTCTGCCAGGTGCCTTTTTTCCTCTTCCCTCTGCCCTCCGTCAGCTGAGCCGCACAGTCGCTGTGTCGGTGGAGCTGGCTCAGGCCGTCCACAGGCTCCTGGCTGAAGCACACCTCGCTGTACTCCAATCCAGTGTTTTAGCAAGGTGAGGAAAACCTAGTCTAACCAGATCTTTAGCATTGGCTTGTTGTTGTGTTCTTTTCATTTGATTTGACGTGATGCAGTATTTCACGGCTTGTCTTAATATGGAATTGGAATGGAATGGAATTGTGAGATCTCTTTTATTAACAATTAAATTCAATAGTTTTTTATCATTACAAACGTATAAATAAATACATTCAAATTTTGGGGGAAATGCACATGCTGTCCTCCTTAGGGGCAAATGTATTCACATCCACACCATTACATGGTACTGTCTGTCACAAGGAGAATTAACTTATGAGGGTCCATACTGAATATAAGTCACCTCAGGATTAGGGTTACATGAATTTGAAGGTAATAGAATGCTGATTTCCATAGTGCGTTTATGTTACCAAATTGGACATTAATATCTTACTCCTGTGCAAAATGTTTAAGAAGTTGCTTAAGCAAAAATTTAAAAATGAGGTAGGATGTAGAAGCTTATCCAGGTAAAGACTTTTTAATACTAAGCCATAAACACACCCACTTGATCATTTAACTAATTTGAGACTGACCTGAGCGAACACACAGAATACAAGGCACACTCCTTATCTTACATGCTAACCCCATGAAATTCCTCTGTAGAGTCAAGGAGGCAGATTGCGATAATCTTGAATTTAACTCCACAGTTCCTCCCCGCCCCCTGCCACCCCTCCACCCCCACTGATACTCCTACTTTAATTTCCCATCATTTTGAGAGCTTTTCTCGCTGTATATTTTATCACTTTCTCTTAAGGCTTGTGCTCAGTTACGCCTCGGCTCCTCTTAATAAACACAGCCAAAAAAAAAAAAGAAAAAAAGAACGACAAGACTCATCTCTGAGGAAATTTGGTGGAGCAGGCATTTTGGATAGAGACAAGCAGAACAGAAGAGTTTCACGCTGTATTTGTAATATGTATTTTCACACCTGTAAATATCAAATTCGATACTCTGCGAAACCATTTCCTTCAAAGGAAGCCAATAGCATTGAGATACTGGAAGCAAAGTCGCAATGTTTGGCAATTTAAAAGAGTCATGTGACCACAGTGGATGGACTGGCTCTGCGTTGGATTGCGAATCATGCTCTATAGCAGTATAATAAAACAGTAACACTAACCAGCTCCTTAATGATAGCAAACAGTTATACATTGTTTGAACAAATCTGGAACTGAACTGAAAGATTCTGAACAAGCACATGGGAACTAACCATTTTTAGCAACGAAGCAACACAGAAACCTGTATGACATGTCTTTAGCATATTTTTATTGTGTCATAGATTCCTTTGTAAAGCAGAGCCTCAAAGCCATCTTTCACAATGATGTCACCAGGAAACATTAAGATTCATAAAGCTATATGCAGAACCGGTTTGCATGGACACACAATGTAGTGAATGTATGAAATATAAAAGCAATGGAAATGAAAATTGTTTGCAACACATAGTAATCAGTGTCTGAATAATACAAACTACCCTGCTTGAGTGTGAGATTTTCCAAAGCAACATGTTGTGTGAGTGGATGTGAAAGGAATCTACCTATTTTCCTTCCTCAATAAGTGGTTTTCTGCTAAAAGCAGTTCTCATGTGTGGGTGTATGATTACACCCAGGTACTGAAATACTTTCATGTGCGTTTTAATGAGATTGCATGGCGGTAGCAAGATCAAATATAAAAATACTACAAATTCAAATATTTATATCACTTTGAATAACTGCCTGCTCTTTTAAAACAAACATGGGAAAAATGTCAAAGTTGCCAAAGGATTCAAGGTAGAGCAATACGTTTTATGTATTTTTATTTTGTTTTTTAAGTGCTTTATCTTTTTTGTGCTTTCTAAAACATTTCTTCCAGGTAGTTGCGTATGTGTGCGTGCATGTAGGTGTCTCCGTGTGTGTGTGTGTGTGTTGTGTGTTGTGTTGTTCATAATATAAACCAAGACAAGCCCTGACAGGCTGGGTATATTGACACATAATATGTCTTGAACAGGTGTGAAATATCAATCAATTCCACAGATCAATGTGCAGGTCCTATTAATGAGGCGGTGGGATTTACTGGGGCAAGCCCAAACGTGAATTGCTCTGCACCCATCCACCCCTCACTGTTACGGCTGCCATGCCCATTGTGCTAGCCTACAGTCATGCCCCACATACCGTCCCCCACCTTCTCATCCTCCACCCCACACCCCCACCCCCAGGTCAGGGTGTCAGAGTGTGGTTGCTCAGGAGTAAGAACCTAGCTCCAGCCCCTCAGCTATGCTCCTTTCAATGTGTTAATAGATCCAATGCCATCTTCTCTTCTCACATTGGAGAGACAGAGATGGTGGGGGGGAAAGGGGTGGGGTGGGGGGGGAGGGTGACAGTCTGCAGCGATAGAAGGGATTGGGGGGCATATAAGAGTCAGGGGCCAGAAGTTCAATAGATTATCCACTGAGGGTAAGAGAATAGCGAAATAAAAGATTTATTTTCCTAAACCTACAAGGGACATTTATCGGGGAGAGGGGGTAGGGAGGCGGAGGTGTTTCTGTAGAGATCACTGTGTCATCAGTGGTTCATCCATAACAAAATTTTCTCATCACTTATTCACCGCTGAATGAGTCATATGTACAACACTGAGCTATTCATTGTCATAGCCGGAGAGGGGATTGGATTTTGGGGCTTGATGACAGATAATTGCTTTATGCAATCATATTTGCCCTTTTCTCCAACTATTTATATTGCATTTGTAAAAGGAAGGGAAACCGACATTGCTTTACATACAATTACAATTGGTGTACTTTAACTTTGTCATACTCTGATAAGTTTCCAGTAAATAAAAAAATCGAGTTTCACTAGATTTAGAATAGGTTTTTCTGTTTGTGGGCTGATATATATGGAGAAATCTCTAAGGTTGATGCATGGGAACCATTTTAAGTGAGTGATTATTTTGCTTTGGTCAGATAAAAATGCTACTCTTTTTTTCACAAACCAACTAAGGAACTTCTTTTGGGTGTGATGTCATTATACACACCATACTCAGATTTTTGAGTCACACTGGTTATCCATTACAACACTTTATACTACAGCTACTGTAACTGTCTTTATTGAAACATTACCCATTATATTTTATACTGGATTCAACACAAGTTTGTGTTGAAGAAATGGATTGGATACTGCTCAGGATGACACTGTGGCCTCTTGAACAAAACATGGCAGCCTATTTGTGAAATTCACGTGATGTAATGAAATTTATCAGAAAACAATACATTAGGTATCAGGACTCCAAACCAGAAACCAAAACAAAAACAAAATTCATGCATTTTTAGACAGATTACAGAGGAGTTCCAGTCCTTCAGAACAGGAAACTCCCACATCTTCCACGTCACATTTAGTCATTTCTTGGAGACTTCTGCTGTACCATGGTGTCATGATCCTGGTTGCTATTCCCCTCCGGACCATGAGGGGTCATCAGGACACTTGGCTCTTTGTTGTTCACCTATCATGTGTAATGTGTTGTGTAGTGGTAAAGCGTTTGACTCCTACACAAGAAGTCCCGGGTTCGATTCCCAGCCTCGGTGTACAAGAAGTCCCAGGTTCGAATCCCGGCCTCGGCTTACACCATGAGATGAGTCCGTCGACAGCCCCATGCCCCGGCCCATGTACCTGGCTCGGTGTCTGTTGAGTTTTTATAAGGAAGCACAATGCGAAAATCACAACTGTCACAAATGAATTGCCACTGGCAAACTCTTGTTTGGAAGCTGTGTCACATGAGGCAGTGCGGCATCATTCGCAGAGTGTTAACTTCACAGGTTACATTATTAACACATTATCCTTCCCACGTTTGACGTGACAAGTTCATCAGTGGTTTACCTCAGTTAACATGTGCGTCTAAATTGGGCTTGAGAGTGATTTTAAGTTATTTGGGAAAAGTCAAGGATTTAAAAACAAACATGGAACAAGTAAAATACAAGAATCACTTTCTCACCACTTTGCACATTCTACACTTATTATGCTGGGTCTCATTTTCTCTCTGAAAAACTTTCCTTCTTCTTAAATGTTCTTTGTGGTGACAGGAACTAATGGTGGCACATTCTTTTGAACCGGGCACCACTGCAGTGAAGCTCAGCTGAAAGCAGGCGTGTCACATGCACCATATGAACCCGCACACTACCTGAACTTTTACCCAGCATGACAGAAAGAGGTACAGCCTGACACTAAAGAAAGACTAACAGTCTAGTAATTGATTGATCTGTCTACTTTGTGCATTGAGTGAAAGGCATGTAATGAAAACATTTCATATATACAGTACAGTATACACATGCCTTTAATCAATAAAAGATTGTGTG
The DNA here is from genome assembly GCF_013347855.1 of Anguilla anguilla. Lineage (NCBI taxonomy): Eukaryota > Metazoa > Chordata > Actinopteri > Anguilliformes > Anguillidae > Anguilla > Anguilla anguilla. Next base: position 29,494,484 of record NC_049208.1, read on the forward strand.
ATAGGCCGGTAGTAATTTTCACCTTTGACCAAACATGTATTTTGATTTCATGGAAATCATATACCCAGCAGTGGACTATTTGGCTTTCATCAGAAGAAAACTTTTTTGTAAATCCATAGTACTGCATGTGTGTGTGTGTGTGTGTGTGCATGCATGCATGTATGTGTGTGTGTGTGTAGGTGTGTATGTGTGTGTGTGAGTGAGTGTGCGTGTGTGTGTGTGTAGGTGTGTGTGTGTGAGTGTGTGAGTGCGAATGTATAGGTGTGTGCATGTGTGTGTGTAGGTGTGTGTGCGTGTGTGTGAGAGAGAGTGTGCGTGCGTGCGTGTGTGTGTGTGTGTGTGTGTGTATGTGTTCAAACAGTCAGGCAATGATCTGATGGACATAACAAAGCCAGGCTCAGGAAGTGAAGAGACCAGACAGGATGTGGCATGTGAAAGCTGCCTCAGAGCGGCCTCCTTCCTATTCACAGCCAGAGAGCTGAAAATGTCAGCTTCCAGGCACAGCTAATGTGATATACCTTGCCCTTCTGTCACCATGCTGACCTCACAATCAGCTACAAACATTTGACTGCAGTAAAAACATTCTGTATGGAGTGATATGCAGTGAGAACGATTATCTGCCATTCCATCAAACATCTGACTGAGCCATGTAGACCACCCTGAAAAATGGCTGAAGTACACATGACACATGTTTTGCTTGTATTTTGAACTGTGTATTATAATTAATACACTTGTGGTCTTTTTACAAACCATAAACCGCCTGTTGTAGCAGTATATTTTCTGCAAATAAAGCTAAAACTAAAACACTGAGTTCTGTAACTTGACCTTAAGACATTAGGCACTGCTCATAATTGCAATCTCTAACTTCTCAAAATGAGTTCAAGGCATCATATGATCTTAGCCTTTACATCATTTCTGAATGTACCGGGTGATTATTGAACAAACAAATGGCCCTTGTTTCCCTGTATCTTCGAAAGAAATTAAATGTTAAAAACAATCTTGTCCTGGAGCATTTCACAGTATAGGGCCCTATAAATTGTCATGAAAAATTATGTGATTTTTGCATAATTTCTGAATGTACCAGATGGTTACTGAGGCCAAATGACCGTTTTCTCTGTCTGGTGAAGTTAAGGGTTTAAAGGTAACAAGTTATAGTAATTTAAATAAGCATGAAGATATTTCTGTAACAGGTTAAAGTCTAAATGTCTGCACCAAGGAAGTGTCAAATTGGTATAGGAGCTGTGAACCAACAGGCTTGGTGAATTAGAGTCAGAGAGGTGAGAGGAGTTTTCCCCAAACCCATTCAGACTGAACGCCCCCCGAGGGTCGTATGTGCGCAAAGGTCTTCCTCCATACCTCCATCTCCCAATGATGGCCCCGTCAGGATCCCCCTCCGGCCGGGCCGAACGATGCCACTCCCATCATTTAACGTGCGAAGAAAAACACGAGGATTTAACACATGGGATGACACGAGCGGGGATTCTGGGCTCAACCTGCGCCCTGGCGCCGCCGCCCGACACAACCTGTCGTCCCGGGGCGAGAAGCTGACGGGAATGGCGGAGGTCAGGCGAGGCTGATGACATGCCCCTTCTCCTCATCGTCCCTACGCTCGTCCGGTAACCCCCCCCCCCCCCCTCCAAACACACCTCCCCTCTGCTGCAACATTTAATGGACAGCTTGATGAGAGCAGAAATGAAGCTTCACGGGCCATTGGAAGCTAACGAGTTTACTTTAAGCCGAGTCAAAGGGACAGGAGGAAACCCGGAGGCGGGTGTTAGTGGGACGGGGGGGGGCCTGGGGGGGGGGGGGTGGGTTTCGGCTCATACCTTTCTCTTGAGACCGCGGGTCACCAAGCACCAGCGCGTGCCCACACGCCCCCCCCCCCCCCCCCCCTCCCCCGCACCGCTCCCCCACACCAGGCCAAACCTCTCACACCTTCGCTGGCTCTTGTGGTCGGGCTGGGAGCTCATCTGTTTAGAAAGCAGATGCTCTTCCATCCATCTTTAAACCAGAGGTGTGAGAAATGAGCGGGAGGCGGTATTTTACACTCTCGGGCCTTCAACAGCCCCAGTGGTCACTGTGATCACTTTGAATTTTTTTAAAAAAAGCACATTCATAAAATGTCTTTTATGAGATTTCACCCACTGAAGATGAACATTTGTGAATGTTGTTTGGCTGTTGTCTTGTGTCCAACATTCAGCGTGTCCTATTATCATACATGGACAATAGCCCACACTAGAGTACTTTTCAAGATATCAGAGATGGGTATTAATGCATATTAATGACTGACGTAGCTCTTTCTCGCTTGAAATAAGGCGTCTAGGCTGAAACAGGAAGGGTTTATTGAAAAGACACGGAGCTGTTTGGGGTTATTAGGAATGAGCAAATTGGGGCACTGCATGCTGCTGTATCGAGACCCCTTCTTAGGGGGGGCGGGGCTATGGCCACTCAGTTTGGCGGGTGCAACAAAATGGGCGCGAGAGAGCGGGGGCTGGTCAGGCCAGCGCTGGACGCAGATAGGTCATTGTTCAGGTGCTCATCTGCGACTGAGAAAGCGCGCTTCTGCCCTCCGGTAGGGGGCGGGGTGAGTGGGGGCATGACCTGGCACAAGCCTCCAAGCAGCGCTGCATATGATTATCTGGCCCAAAGGGCAGCTTGGCTCCTGTACCACCTGGGCACCACGTCGCGCGCCGCGGGGCAAGGGCAGGGGGACGGTGCCAGCGCGGGGGCAGGACTCCCGGGCATGTCGTACTCTGTGGCGGGAGGAGAGGGCTCGGCCGGGCCGTACAGACCGCCACACAGCCGTTGCTGAGAGACGGAGGGAAAATGGCGGCGTGCGCCGATCCGTGGTGGAAGGACCTGGTGCTGTCACAGACGCTGTTAAAACGAGCGGGGCAAAAAAATTCAGGGGTCGTTTTTTTATTTTTTTTTTCGGGTTAAGCTAATTCAGTTTCCTTTTTTGTGATCGCCAGTAAGCAACGCAACATTTGAATAAGGTCGTATAGGGGTGTATGGGGAGAGACAAAAAGGAATAGTAATGAATTAGCTCACGATCTGGAGCAGAGCAGACATTGACATAATTCCACGTTGTGTTTATTTTTAAATCCTTGGTCCAGAGTCAGTAGGCTATGATTATGATACAATGCATTTAGCATGAAAATGTTTGTCACTATTCACCTAATGTGTCCCTTGGTGTCCGGTCTACGCTGAAGCAGATGGAAAAGGTTACGCTAGTCCTCAGGGGACTTCATATGCCCGTAATGCTGCATGAAGTTGTAAATAAAAGGAGAACCAAGTGTCAGACAAATCACAATCGAGCTCAAGATCCAGGATCACATGAAGACCATGGTCTCTAATTATATTCTTTGTTACTCATATTCATTTCCTAGTCATTTGGAGGATGTCTTGGATTAAGATTTTCATCTTAATGTTTTGTAACAAAAGATTTCAAGATCTAAACCAATCTGGTTTTGCAGAACAGTATGTCTGGCAACAAATGTCTAATAAAATGTAAGACAAAATAACAAATGGTGACCTTAAACTCAAAACCTCAAGACTGAGGTGAGTCTGAGGCAGTTTTAGTACTCCCTGAGATGAGATGTCTGTCAAAAACATGTTTGACAATTGCCTGAATACTTGTAATATTCAAATTTTGGTATTAACATTTCTCTCCACGTGTGATCTGCACAGCTCGCAGGACATTGATACAAGTTTATAGGTTGGTCTGTAATAATACTTAATGTGGTAATACCCTTGTAGGATACGTTTCACCAAATTACAGGACAAATCACACCAAGCTGGGAAATCACACAGACAGGGAAAGTCATATGGTGACAGGCAATGCAATTTATTTTCACTCACTGGTGTGGAAGGCATGTTAAGTAATTCTTTATGTTTCTGGGATAAAAAGGAACCATACTTTCCAAGAGCCATCACACTGATTTCATGCCAATGGCCTGGACAGCTGAAGAACAGCACAGAATTCAAAACACCTTTAAAGCATTTTTCTGTTTATCACACCCTTTCTGAAAGAGCTTTGAGTGCACCAGAGTGTTATTTCTGTCTGTCTATCTGCCTGTCTGCCTCTTGCTTTCTCTCCCTCCCTCTATCCTCTGGGTACAGGGTAGGGATCAGTCTCCTCCTTGGCTGAATTGTTGGACCAGTGGTGCCCCCCCCCCCCTCCCCAGCCTGAAAGTTGTGTGCTGCTTCCCCACTAAGCTGGAGCCCCTCCCCTGATGTTCCTGTCAGTTCCTGATGCCTGCTTGCAGAGCGGCCTCTCTGCCGGAGTATTAGGGGGCGTTTCACACATCTCTGCATTAGTCTACAGAGCACTGAGGGCCCAGAGTTAGCGATAGTAACAGGGTACAGTGCAAGAGGTTCACCAGAGGGCCGAGCCAGCCTGAGAGATCTCACACATACACACACACAAACACACACACACTGGTCTGATGCGTTTTAAACTCTGTTTGTTCACTTTCCCAGTTCCTTGCCACGCTGTTTCTCAGTTTGGTCACATGAGCTCAAATATATCCACACACCTGCTTGAGAATGTGGGTGCGCACTGGGCGTTATGAAAGTGCATGGCCGTTTGAACCATTTTGATATTGCTGCCATGCCATTTTTCTGAATGGAGTCTCTTCTCTACTCCTCATAGATCACCTACCTTTTCCACAGGCACTGCAGTAACACCCATTGCTGGTTTTGTTCCTCTTGTACAGACAAGAGTAGGACACAGCCGTGCTCTCCTTCAGCCTGAATACACAGCACAGGAGCCGCTGCTAGCGCACCTGCACTACAACGTCTGGAGTGCCCACTTAGGCACAGGAGGTGAACGTCCGCCCCTGTCTCCAAGCACCTTGTACAGCTGTCAGGAAAGGAAGACCCATTCCGCAAGGAGCAAAATAAAATGGCTCAGACAACCCCAGGGCAGGAGAGTAGAAGATAAAAAAAAATGAGAAAGGAAAGAAAGAAAAAAACGCGACCCTGATCAATACCGCGGCTGTTCGGGGGCCATAAGATCTCCAGCCGTGCCAACCGCGCTTCCTGCATCGGTGACGGCACCGCCAGGCCCTGCCCACCCGGGGGCCCGGCAAGCTGGCCGCCGCGGCATCTGCCAGCACATCTTTAGCGAGCTGGCAGCCAGGAGCGTCCGTCACAGGTTGTAATCAAACCCTCCTCACGCGGCCTCCTACCCCCAACCCCCGCACCCCCACCCCCAAAATCCCCCTCTTCCGGCTGATTAATCATAATGTAATTTTAATTAAAAACCACAGTGTCAAAGGGTTTAGCTGCTCGAGAAATGAGCCCAGATTGCGGCTCAGTGGCAGCCCTCACTAGCTCAGAGGAAACGCGTCCTGACACTCCGCGCGCCCCGGCCAAGATAAACAAAGGCGGCCGTCGCCGGGACGTCGGCGGCTGAGGCGCGCTGTCATGACGATCGGGGTCCTGGTGCGAACGCCGGAGTGAGGCCCGACAAAGGCGGAGGCATATTTTCGGAATCTCTCTGGCTTCCGGGTGTTTGTCCTGCCTACATGGGCTCGCAAAAGTTGCTCTGGGAGGGCAAGAGTGATGATGGGCATGACCCATGGATGCAAAGGTGCCGAGATGTCTGCTTCGCTAATAGCTAACATAACTTACAGTTCCATGATACGAACGTTATACAAAAGGTCAGCTAGCTGTCTTTTAAGTTTAAATGATGATAAAATTGTGAACCAGGATTTAATTTATAAATCTACGTACATATATCCTGATAATAACAATGTGTGCTTGTCCACGTGCTTACATAGACATCAGTTTGCTTGCGCCGAGAGACACAATGCAGCTACACTAATTATATTATTATTACCATGTTCCAAAAACTTGTTCCATTATGGAATAGTTCTGGATTCAGCCCCATATAAATCAGTATTTATCCATTACAGTACAGTACAGTATGACCTCACTATGCCTACATACCCCAGACCTGCCTTGTGTCCTATGGAGGGGGTAAAGGAACAGGAAGTCATGGGGCTTGTCTAATTGGGGATTTTAAAAACAAGGACAGGTGATTTGAAGTGAACGGGGTAGTCCCCCACGGTGGCCCATTGTCTGTCTGGCTTCTGGTGCAGTCAGGGGTGTTCAGCACAAACACAGAGCCACATGTCTCCCTGGATTTGGTGGCGTTTTTATCGGTTTCTCCGCGAACGGTCCTTGGTTGTTATCTGTTCTCTGAATGCTGTGGTGTAATGAGCTGTAAAGGGTTACACAGAGGAAAAATTAGCCGTGTGCTAATGGGGAGGGGAAGATTGATCTCACGGTCCCTGATGTGTCCATTTGCTGATCTTACACAGGAATGTGTATGTACCCAGTCTCAATTCGTGACACATTTTTTTGTGAATTGGCAGAATTTAGATGAATTATTTCGTGCATTATTTTACAATCATGTTATTGTAAAAAAAAAATTTTTTAATTATATGTTATCACAGTCAACTCAGTAAGATCAAATTTAACCCATATTTTCAGATAGCATTAAAATATGTAATACATCATTAAAGCCTCTGTACAGAATACCAGATCAGTCAAAATTTTGCTATATAAAATAAATAGTTGAAGTTTACGTTAATAAAGACACTGGACAGATTTGAAAGTGAAAAGGAAGGGGTTTCTGTGATACAAACATTTATTTGACTGTGCTGCTCATCCCTTTGGCAGTGGACGTACGCAATGTGGGCTTTCTTTCCTGAGAAATGAAGGGGTGATCTGAGAAGAGAACAAAGAGCAAAAGGAAGGAGTGCGGGGGACAGGGGAGGGGATGCATGAGCCCGGAGTACGGAGGGAGGCCCGGACCGCGCTCCCGAACGCAATTATTGTACAAGTTTCCCTAATGCTTTTTGGGAGTACAATCCGCACCCTGGGACAGGAAGGGCTAAAAGCTGCCTTCTCCGGGGATGTCACGGGGGACGGGGTAAGAGCCATTGGGGCCCCGGCTGGATGACCTTTGAAAGGGGAAAGGGCCACTGAGGGTTTCTGGGGTCCCTGGACAGAGGGGGGGAAAGGTGAGAGACTGTGAAGCCTTCTACGAGTCAAAACAAGAATCTGATTTCTTCATCTAGGTGCGCTGCGCCCCTCACAGCAGTCCTGTAATGGCTGGCTCCATCTCTCTCACCTTGCAAAGGTGGTTGAGGGGGGGTTAAATTGAACGAACAGATTTCCTGTGGATATAACTCTGAATGTAGGCCACTTGCTGCTGCTGTGGAATAACATAGGGACACTTTGGACAGCTGTATAATTAATCAGCTAATCTCTCTCTCTCATTCTTTTTCTCTCTCTCTGTCTCTCTCTCTCTGTCGCATAAGCACGCACGCGCATGTGCTGTATATGCACTACTCAGTATGTAACTGCACATTTAAATGAGACCTATGCAGCTTACATGTTAGTGAAATATTCCAAACAATAATTTCTTCATGATGAATCGACATGCCACATGCTATGGGCTGTAATTACCTTTGAATTTCTTGTAAAATATAATCACTGGCTGAAAGACAGAGACTCGTTGTCAGTGACTCCCTGAGGTGAGACCTTCCTCCCAGTTCTTATAATTTTATTCGATGCTTAACATATCCTCCTGATTTCCAACTGCACACTGCAGTGATCTGTATTAGGCTTCACATTCATAAAGAACTATGACACAAGGACAACGATTCTTCATAATTTTGGGTTTTTTGTTTACCATGATTACATGAACTAATATGAAAGAAATTACATCTTCTAATATTGATTTTTAAAGTACAAGAGTACACAAAGAACCTTGTTATGTGTTTTGTCTTCCTGCCTAATCAGTCTATTTGACATTGGGTAGATATGCATGTCAAAATGTATACTTACGAGAACACTATAGCAGGGCACTTTGTGCTTAAACAAGACACCTTAAAGTGTAAACTTAAAATGTGCGAATGTGCATATGATCAGTCAGGTGCTGTATGAAACCAGTGAATGATCTTGAGGGGACAATGTAGAAAAAAAGGAGTTTCCAAAATGGACAAAAATCGAAGAAGCAAGATGACATTTAGCGCACAGGTGACAAAGCTGCGGCTGGAATTAGCATCAGAATGAACATGGGGAAAAACCACACAATTACCGCCATGAAAGGCCCTCGGCAGAATCAACTGTTGGAGGCAGTGGGTGATTTCTGCTGAACTCTGTTCACCGCGAACCGGTGGCTATTCTGCTCTGGGGTGCCCAAAAGAGCCCCCCGCTGCTCTCCTGCAGCGCTAGCCGCTAACCCATCTGTTAAGTCGCCATTGTGCCCCGGCGCTCCGAGGTGGGGCTAACCTTGTGACCAAAGACACGAGGTCGGCTGGACGCTAGGAGACAAAGTGCAGCGGCAAAGCAGGACAGGCAGGGGGTCCTGGGGGGCTGTGTGTGTCCGGCCTGTGACACAATCGTGACCCATATGTCCTCGTATGTCTTCTGTTTCATTCAAATTACGTAACTTCGGCGCGTGGAGGAGAAAACAAAAAAAGGGGCATTGTCCGGCCGCATTCATGCCGGCGTGTGGGACGGGTGTTTAACGAGGATCGGCCCGTTAATACGGATTCTAAGGACTGAAGGCTGTCTCGCTGTTTGTTGCTTTTGGAAAAGATGGTAATCCCCACCAGGAGCCTGACCCCCACAGCAGAACTGCAAACAAAGGTCAGCCAGAGAATATGCCATCTCACCATGGACACCAATGTCACACTGTTAGAGGTTGTTTTCTAACTCAGGCTTTTAATCAGATCACCATCAAAATGCATCAAAAGTTTGGTACATTTCCCTAATTTAGCATTTAATTTGTTCAAACCTCACTGCAGTAAGCGTATCTTATTAAATGGTGCCAGCATTTAGTCATAATGGCTTTAAATTATGAAAATGCAGTCACTATGAACCTAATCTGTGAACTTATATCATTCCCTTAAATCTTGATAAAAATGCGTGGGTGTACCTTTAGCGGAAAGGCAGGGCTCTCTGTCCCTTTAAAGCACAGTGACGGGGACTGTTGCCGTTTGTCAGCAGCAGATCTCCATGCTGGTGCACTTGGCATTGCCGCAGAGGATTTAACTTTGTTAAGCTGTTTCTGCCAGCTCCCTGGAAATCCCACTGTTCGTTTATATTGAACTTGCGGGTAAGGGAGCTCCTCCCAGCTCCCCTGCCTACTGGTGCGACTCGGGCCCTGCTGGGGGATGGGTTTGTGCATGCTCGCTCGGGGAGAGCACCTTTCCTCTCACACTGGCCCGGCAATATTAAAATCTCCTGGACACCTGCAGATGGCTTGTTTTTGCTCTTGTCCTGTTCTGATGAGATCTAATAACTGCAGCAGTTGTGTGTGTGTGAGAGAGAGCGGGAGGTAGGGAGGGAGAGAGAGATGGGGAGAGAGGGTGGGAAAGTGGGAGAGAGAGAAAGGGAGGGAGAAAGAGAGAACAAGAGAGACAGATGCAGTCTTGGACACACAGATGCTTTATTTGTGTTTTGCCATTTACACAAGTATATTGAGATTCCCCAGTTGAATCCCCCCCTCCTCCTTCCCCCTATAAATACACACATGTAACTCCACAATACTGCTGTCCAATTTCAGAATATGTGAGCACAAATGCCCATTACTGGTAGGTTAATATTGTCTAAAATGACCCATACCAACATGGAAAACTGGCTCCTCTCAATACAATATGTGCCTGAGCTAACGCAAACAGAAGTGCAAAGAAGGACAACGAGAAAGCCCAAAATTCTTATTGGTGGGGTATATTGAGACAAGTAAGCGTGTATTCTCCTGGATCCTGGTAATTCTGCTTTGGAAAGGTCACAGAATGGGCGTCCTGCTCTTGGCAGAGCCAAGCCAGGAGGTGCTCATGCATGTCTTGCAAGGCCCAAAGTCATTCATCACGCTGAGAAGGGAAGATCGCGACAATTGCTTGTGGAGCAGGTGCCCAGGAAGGCCATCAGACATGACCTCAGTGGCATGGAACACAGATGGAGAGATGGAGAGAGAGAGAGAGAGAGAGAGAGAGAGAGAGAGAGAGAGAGAGAGAGAGAGAGAGAGAGAGAGAGAGAGAGAGAGAGAGAGAGAGAGAGAGAGAGAGAGAGAGAGAGAGAGAGAGAGAGAGAGAGAGAGAGAGAGAGAGAGAGAGAGAGAGAGAGAGAGAGAGAGAGAGAGAGAGAGAGAGAGAGAGAGAGAGAGAGAGAGAGAGAGAGAGAGAGAGAGAGAGAGAGAGAGAGAGAGAGATATGCGATGTGAATTTCCGATTGTTGCCACCTTGTGCATCCTCTCATCTCTCAGGAGCCTGGCAGTCTCTTGCCAGTGCACCAGGCTTTGGGGGCTGGTACACAGTGACCTCACACTTCCATCAGGGTGGGCATGGCCCATCCTTCTAGCCAGGAAGTGACACACTGCCATCAGATCCTGGTGGAGAACAGGGGTCACTGAGCGATCGTCCAGCGGTCACTCTGTGATCTTAGACATGGAGCTCTATTCCCCTGAAGCTGCCAAGTAAAGTGGTATGAGACAATAATTCTGGGGATGCATTTGAAATATTACACATATAGCTAAAATAGGCAAATAATTGCTAATTAAATTGTTGGGTGATTTCAGAAAAAAATAAAATAATCCCTGAGTGGTTCGTTGTTCAGTTTTTAATTTCTGTAAAACAATTCAAAATGAGAAACTTTCTAAACCATTTTCAGAATACGTTTTCATTGAGAACATCAGCAACAACTGATTTTCGTTTGGGAGAATCTCAGCGTTGCGAAGACTGATATCCGGAGGGCAGTGTAATCGCCATGACTGAAATAGAAGGCCTGCTGTGTGACGCTTTAGTGCCATTCCCTGTCGGGGCCAGCGTGTGGGCTCTGAATGTTGGGCTGAGGTAAGTGCTCTCGCGTCCTCTGACAATACGCTGCGGCAACGGGGCCCAGCCCGGAGCAGTCGCGTGTGCGCTGGGGGCCGGGGGGCCGGGGGGCCGGGGGACCGGAGCGAAGCTGCCAGCCTGCCCCCCAGAGCTCCCTCTGTGGGCTATGCTAATGTCCCCTTCACTGGGCTGGGCCTGTTGTGCACCCTCCATGGGGACTGGGGTCTCAGCCTCATCCTCAGGATTTATCTGTGCTGATTCCTTTCTTGTTCTTGAAGATCTGTTTCTACCTGGGATAAGCGGTTGAGAAATGAAAAACAGTTAGCAAAAATATAGCTATTTAAAAGCTAAGGCCAGTGTCAATACAATGAGCCATAGTACACAGAGGTCACACCTACCAACAGAGATTTTATTCTGGTAGACTATTGGCGTTTATATATAATATGTCAATAAGCTCAGTTGGTAATCAGTAAGAATGCAGTGGACATTAGCACATTTTACATTGTTGAGTTCTTGTCTGTGCTCCAGTGTCTCACTGCCTTCACAGGGGTGACAAGGCAGTAATACAACTTGATCTGGGTCTCTTTTAGAATTTTGCAATACTTGGTCGGAGTAGTGAAAGATCATGTTGACCCAATGAATGTAATATCATATAGTGATCCTACATTTGAGTAGTATACAGCTATAACGACAGTAGGACTGAGTAGTATATGAGCAGTACTGTATATAGTAGGAGTAAGACTGAGTATTGTATGGGCCTAGAGACAGCAAAAGCTCTTCGTCTGAGTAGTATATGGATTTAATGACAGTGTGGCACCCTGCAGAGGGCGGTGAGATCAAGATTCTCACACACCTCCCAAGGTTCTGCCTGAGGGCTTCTAGCAGGTTTGATTTCCTACCTCACATCTGGAGTTGAAAATGAGAATCTCTAAATTAGGCTTGCTTGAGCCTGACCCCGGCTTCACACCTCCCATTCACCACAACCTGTGAAAGTGCAGGGAGATCTGTGGCCTTGGACGGACACCTCTCCATCTGACTGTCTCAACGGCAGCGGTGCGCAAACTGTTCGAAAAGGAGGAGATTGGTTGGCCACCATTTAAAAGCAGAGGACTAATAAAAACAAGATTTAAGATATAAGCTAAATTTATATTTAAAAATAAATATTTATTTTAAATGTACAAAGATACAAAATTTAAATACAAAAATGTATATTTCACTAAATATTGGCCATTTATTTTCAAAAATCTGATTATATATTGAGGGGCGGTACAGTGGTGCAGTTGGTAGCACTGTTGCCTCACAGCATGAAGGTCCTGGGTTTGAATCTAAATTTCCCATAGGTATGAGTGTGTGAGTGAATCCTGAGTGAAAATTTGGAATCTCAAATCGCACCCAAATTTGGAGTATACAATTTGCGAAACTATTCGCAAGCATGCAGCCCCTGCTGCCAGCTCGGGAGAGTGAAAGCAATCCACAGTTTTCCTCCGTAACATGCGCCTGCCAGCCAACCGCCTGTTTTCACACTGCAGCCTCAAGCTACGCACGCACAGAGCAGGGGTGCAGGAGGCCCATTCATAAGCATGCGTAGATAGTTAGCCACGGGCGCACGGACAGCCAGCAGGGGTCGCTCGAGCAATGAACAATGCTATATATCCCTATAAACAATGCTATATATCCCTATGGACAATGCTATATATCCCTATGGACAATGCTATATATCCCTATGGACAATGCTATATATCCCTATGAACAATGCTATATATCCCTATGGACAGTGCTATATATGTCAGGTGAGGCGAGGGAATGGACCCAAATGCAGAGTCAAAAATACTCGAAATCCAAAAGGGTAAATCAAAACCGAGAACTTTACTTTTAATAAGAACAAAACCCAAGGAGATACAAAAACAAAGCCACGCAGGGCAAGTCTCAAATTGTCAAAGCAAAGTTCTTAAAACGCAAAAACAAAGAAAATCCTGAAAATCCAAAACAATGCAAAACCAGAACACCGGCAGCGTAGAAAACACTCTCGACAAAACACAGTCAGAAGTACACATGGGGACACATACCGAAACACAATCAGAAAAGCACACAAAAGGATCCAGCACGTGAGTCAGGGAAGAAAGGAACTTAAATAGACAAGACACTGACGAGACACAGGAGGGCACAATGCACAATCAGGCCACAGAGAGGGAAGGGAAAACGAGACAACCAAAAAACAATAATAGAATAATTGAAAACAATAATACAATTAAACAGGGTAACTGAACAGAACTGAAAACTGAAGAGCCGCCATCTGGCGGCCCAAAAAGGGAAACGCAGACAACCACAACACCATGACAATATATCCCTATGAACAATGCTATATATCCCTATGAACAATGCTATATATCCCTATGATAATGCTATATATCCCTATGAACAATGCTATATATCCCTATGGACAATGCTATATATACCTATGAACAATGCTATATATCCCTATGAACAATGCTATATATCCTTATGGACAATGCTATATATCCCTATGAACAATGCTGTCTATCCCTATGAACAATGCTGTTTATCCCTATGGACAATGCTATATATCCCTATGAACAATGCTATATATCCCTATGATAATGCTATATATCCCTATGAACAATGCTATATATCCCTATGGACAATGCTATATATACCTATGAACAATGCTATATATCCCTATGAACAATGCTATATATCCCTATGGACAATGCTATATATCCCTATGAACAATGCTGTCTATCCCTATGAACAATGCTGTTTATCCCTATGGACAATGCTATATATCCCTATGAACAATGCTATATATCCCTATGAACAATGCTATATATCCCTATGAACAGTGCTATATATCCCTATGGACTGTATTCCTCCCAACGCGAGGCCCTCTCTGCGCTGCTCCTGTGGGACTGCCGGCCAGTCAGCACTGGCACGAGTCGGATTCATTCCAAGACCGAGGTGCTCACTCATGCACTGCAAGCACCACTTTTACCAAACGAGCTACCCGGCAGCCCGACAATGATAACTAATAATAACTCATAATCATATAACGTTAATATTTCCTTTCTGTCTAGGACTAAGCCTGATTATGGCCCGAATTCCTGGCATTTTTGTGCTCACTTAAGTATGTTTGAAACAAATATTTATGCATACTGAGAATTTTAACAAGATAAACAAAATGTCCCTGTATAGTGAGTGTTTGTAGAGACAGCGTAACAACATGAGAAGATATACTATTACTTAATTATTTGAAAGGGTTTGTGTGGAAGGAGGTTAAGTGTTGTAATTGTTAATGTACAATTTAGAACAGCTAATTAATTTGCACATATCCATGTTTGTTTTCTGTTAAATGACTTAACTCTGTGTTGCTGAAATGTACGTTTCATTTCTGCAGCAGCACATGTAAGGAAATTGCATGTGTAACTCCTGTCTTGGGGGAGGGGGGGTCACAGTTTATTCAGACACACCCAAACACAAGGACTGCTTCTTGTCATCTTTTTCTGTGCCAAAACTAACCACACTGTCTTTACATTCTAAGTAGGGTCAAAATAGGCACAGACTAAGGAGCCTTGTTCGTATGTGTTAGACATTTTTTTAACAGGGTCTAGTTAAAGAATGTCTTGTCCATCTTGGCCTGCCCCATTAATTTGGTGACACACTTGCAGCTGGATTCCTTCGTACCAGATTTCCAGTTAATAAATCTGTTGGAAAATGAGAAAATAATGGCTTACAACTAGCATGCATTCAGTTTGTCTAAGTTTTTAGGAGAAACCCTGTGAAGGAAGAAGCAGTTTAGGTTGTCCAGCTGCATGTCTGAGCAAACTGCAAAGCATATGAACTGACAGGTCAAGACTGAAGCCGTTGTGTTTGATGCAAATATTCAAAACACAGACATCAAAAGTACAGTTGTGTGCAGATGCACGCTCATATTTCATGTCTTGCATGTATCTTGAAAATTCCCTCATCTTTTTTTCCAGGGATCTTTTCCGTGATACTTTTACTGGTGGATGACTGAAGTTTTGGAAGTTTGAAAGTTCCACTAAGTTGCTTCTTGTATGATTGCATATTGCTGTAGTCATTTCAGACATTCCCTGGTTCAGAATGGCATTCAGCGCTGTTTTCTTCCCATTGGCTGATGCTTTTTTCTATCAGCCTTCTCTAGGCCATTAACAGAAAAGCCTGCATCTGTCTGTGGACACCTTTCAATGGGGGGCAACTAACATCAGTGCTAGGACTCTGTGGGGAGAGTAGTTCTGTCCCACAGCTTGGAAGAGGAGGAGGAGGAGGAGGACCTAGAGCAGTTCAGATCTGTACTTGCAACAGGATCATTATGGCAGTGAAAGCAGCACCCCCTTCTGTAGCCAAGAGCACTGCAGAAGCCCTGGAGTGGGTTTGGCATGTTGTGTCCACACCAAACCCAGTCCAAGTGCACCAAAGCACACAGCTAGATATTATAGGCCATTTGGATGGCTGTTAAATACCAGATCTGTTGGTATTTTAAGTGGTAGCCGAGTCTGCACAGCTGGTGGATGAAACAGATTAAAAGATTTTGACTTAAACCTTTTTATTAATCTTTCTGCCTGTCGATTAACTCAGTTACCTGAACCTTTATTACAAAAAGAATTCTGCATTAAGACTGTTTTTTTTTTTTTTTTTTTAAATAAATCAAATACATTACAACCATACACCACTGTCAATACAGCAGTGTCACATTGACATGAAAAGTAATACAATCAGAAAATGTAAACTCCAGCTATGCAGATCAAAGTTATGTACGGAGCAATGTAAACAAACTGTTGATGAATGTCAGTTGCTGATGAAGAGTGAATTTACATTTTAATGTGATTGATTTCTTGCAATTGCACACGGCGGTGTAACAAAATTTCTCAAGACAAATTGCGAGAGTTGACAGAAGCAACAAAAAAAAGTGAAGCCACAGATATAAACTTTAAATTTAGACAAGAAGAGAATTGCACAGCAATATGCCAGCCCCACTGTGCTCAGGGAGTGTTCACAGAGGAAGACGTGTCATTAACACCTCCCTCTGCGTGAGTCTCAGCCACTTTTTTAATTAAACCAAACTAATGCAACGCAGGAAACGTGTGCTCAGATACTGTTTTTCTTCCTCATTAGCATAAAACAGTATGCTGTGGTATTCACTTTGCATCTGATGAAACTTTTCACATTTGCCCTGGGGCCTGGTGTTCATAATGCTAACAGGCCTGTCGGGAGATCTGGGCATTTCATCAATTACAATGATCGCGCAGTCCTCGGGGAAACAAGTGCCTTTGCCGATCAGCTCTACTAACTGCTTTGAGAAATGCTGCTTTACCGCAACTTTAGCACCTAAGATACGAATCTTCATGGACATCACCACCAAGAGACTTTCAGTTTGTCTAACTGCTCAGGGCTATGAGGAAATCTATTTATAAGCCAAGGGTGATAAACCATATGAATTTGAAATTTTGCTATGTAAAATGCATATTAAGACACAGTTTATGTATTTACTTGTGTATAGCATTTTTGTATTGATCAACAGGATGATTTTATTCTAGTAAAGATGAAAATATGAAACCGTATAATAACTGCTGCATTTTCCTCCAAAGCCCTTCATGTTGCAAACAACTTCAGTTTTACCAATAAGGATTTTAATTTTCTAGTTTGTTAAAAAAAACCAGGCCAAGCAATTTATTATATTGATATGCTTTAGCGCCAGCTGCAATGAGCATCTGCTAAATTTGGAGATTCCAGAATAGCTGTTTCATCCCGTCGATAAGTACTTAGTTTTCTCCCTTTCTTTTCTTAACTTTTTAGATGGTTCTCAAGCACAGTAAAAATGGCACGGCAAAAATGATAAAAAGGGAACCATTTGTAAGTTGGTGTAAATATCTCACCTTGCATAACTGCATGATGCAGAGATGTACAAGCTTAAGCAAACGCGCATCCCTGAGCAAAAGACAGAAGAAGTGGAGTCCTGTCATTGTCAGAGAGGCGGGCGCCGCCAGCAATTAGGGGACGCAGCCGCCGGTGAAGCGGGGCGTCCAGCCCGCTTGGCCCCGGTTGGGGTCTCTGCAGTTGATCTAATTTGCTCTCGTTAATTGGTTCGCTTTGCACGCGGACACTTGGTGCTCACAGCTCCGGGTTGAAGGCAGCTAACGGGAGTGTCTGTTTAGTCGGAACAGGCCCCAGACCTCCTGCACCCCCTCAGCCGTCGACAGATGCGCGGGCACAGAGAGCCCAACTGTTCCCTATTCACCAGGCCCGCCGTGCCGCTAGAGATGCACAATGGGGTCCGCCGGTCCCATTTGCAGGAAAAGTTTTTTTTTTTTTCTCTCTCTCTCTCTCTCTCTCTCTCTCTCCCCCCTTTTTCCGTTTCGTAATTGCCCATTAATTTTCCGGCAGACTGGAGGACGAGGCCTGTGAAGCGCTGAGCGCGGAGGCTCCCGTGTTAATGTGGAGAGCGCGTCAGTCAGCGCTCCACCGGCACTGGGGCTGGGGCCTGAACACTCCGCTGGAGGCTCGTGAACTTGATAAACTTGATGAGGATGCAAATGAAACTGAACAGCAAAGTGTTATGCACACAAAGACATCTTTTTTTTTCTCATATCGAGTACTTTGGCATTTTGATTTTAGCCGTATAGTATGTACAGACGGGTGACAAATTAAAGGAAAAACCTGAATAAATGGTGGAGAAACATAACAAGTGCAGATGCATTCACACAGGTGTATGGAAGCATTAACAATTAAGCAATTAAAAATTAAGCAATGTTGGATCAAGATGGCAAGAGGAAAAGATCTAATTGACTTTGAAAGAAAGTTCATTATTGGAGCATGGATGGCAGGAGCTTCAGTCAAAAAGACTGGTGTTTCAATAAGAACAGCGACTAAAGTGTCATCTGTATTTAAATTTATGGGAAAGACATCAGTAAATAGGGTCAGAAATTGTGGGTGAAAGTGCACATTTGATGACTGTGATGTTTGTGCATTAGTGCAATATGTAGGAAAAACAGAAGAGCAGCTCTTCCTCAGGTGACTGACATTGTCAATGCAGGACATGATCAGACTGTGTCAGCAAGAACAGTTTGTCAACAGCTACATAGAGAGGGATATTATAGTAGGGTTGCAGTGCATAAACCCCTCATTACAAAGACACATTTGAGAGTTCATCAGAGCAAAAACCGTAGGCACTTGTCTACAGAGATGTGGAAAAAAAGTGATATGGTCAGATGAGTCATCCTTCACCATATTCTTGAGAAGTGGGCGAGTGCATGTGTGACGTACACCAAGAGAACGGTACAGGCCTGAATGCTTGACTCCTACGGTGAGGGGGTCCGGTGGCTCTGTTATGCTGTGGGGGAATTTTCTCGATATGGTTTGAGTCCACTTGTCCCATTTAGAGCAAAGGGTCACAGCAAATCAATACAAAGTTTATCCTATGTTGAAACATTTCTATCCTGATGGCAGTGGTCTCTTCCAGGATGACAGTGTCCCCATTCACAGGGTACGAGGGGTCACTGAATGGTTTGATGAATATGAAACTGATGTGAATCATATGCTGTAGCCTTCGCAGTCACCTGATCTCAACCCAATTGAACACATATGGGAGACTTTGGAGCAGATGTGTTAAAACAGCACTCTCCACCACCATCATCCAAACACCAAATGAGGTAATATGTTTTGGAAGAATGGTGATCCATCCCTCCAGTAGAGTTCCAGAGACTTGGCTAAAATCAAAATACTGAAAATACAGTCTATATATCAAAGGACCAACATTATTATTAAACATATTAAATAGATAATGTGTTTACAGTAGAGCAGTAAAGGCAATAAATATTTCTTATTACCTTTTTAAAGGCCATTTGAGCTATGGCAGTGAGAAGAATTTTTATGGGTAATTTTAATGTTGACTTTGGTTTTAAAGTTGTTTCAAATGCACATATTTACTGTGTGTACCACATGGCTGTTTTTATGCATAATGTGGATGCCATTCTACTTGAAGATCATGATGACAAGAAATCATAAAAGCCTCCAGCAAATGCAAAGATTTGATCTGAGATTAAATTTAAATAAACCTACAGGGATCTCTTATCTAACTTGGGGGCAGAGTACTTCCCTCTTTTTGTGCCCAACTTCCCCATTTCATCTGTGGACAGATTAACACTTCAGAACTGAGAAAACGTCTCATTTCACAAGATTGTAGTAGGAATGCAGCATTGATTCTTTCGAACAGACGCATGAAAAATTACAAATGGCAATGCAGTTGTCCCTGGTATACAAGTAAGGACACTCTAAAAACTCAAAGTCATATACTAATCGGAGGCCCCATATTAAAATTGTAGGTGTTCTGGTCCTAGCATCATCACATTTTCATGCAAATACAAGTAGATTTAACAGGTGGATCAAAGACTAAATTAAAATATTTTACTCACCTGCAAACTGAAATGACTGATTTGACGCAATAGAGTATTTTTACGCCAGGTGGCAGCTAGTTTTAACCCTATTGGAAAAACTCATGTTTATAATCTGTGGCAGTTAATTAGCTTGTTGGCAATGATAAGTTGCATGTAATTACAGTGCAGTATTTGGATAGTGACAATATTTTTTTTGTTGTTAAACAATGAATATGAAGTTAAAGTGCAGACTGCCTGTTTTAATTTGAGGGTATTTTCTTCCATTTAGGAACTGCAGCCCTTTTTATACGTAGTCCCCCCATTTTAGGTGACAAAAAATAATTGGAAAATGGGCTGCTCAGCTGTTTCGGGGATGTTTCTTGTGTGTGATGTTGCACCATTGTTTCATGCACAAGAAACCTAACAAAAGGTCTAGAAATGATTCTAGGTGTGATATTTACATTTGGAGTATGTTCTTTTGCAACGTGGGGACCAACAAAGTCAATGCCAGTGAGGCGGGTCATAATGGGGTGGAAAAATCTGAATAAGTCAATCAGAAACGTAACCAAAAATTGGGTGTGTCATACGTAGCTGTCTGGTATATTGATAGGAAACAAGAATACACTGGTGAGCTCAGCAATGGCAAACCACAGAAGACCACAATTTTATTTTATTTAACCTTTATTTACCCAGGGTAGGTTCACTGAGCATGGATGCTCTTTTGCAGGAATGCCCTGCTTCACACTCATACACATTCACACATGGGAGCTGCCCAGTACAACCACAATCCTCTATTGTTGGCCACTGAGCAGCTACACTGGAGGGAGAGAACATTTTTTAGCCAATTAAATCAATAGTGGATGACTGAAAAAAATATTAAGAAAATCCCCTTTTTAACTGTTGAATGGATCAAGAACACTCTCCAGGATGTAGGCATAGATGCGTCAATATAAAATAAAATAAAATAAAAAGAAGACTATGCCAGCATAACCCCAGTGGGTTCACCACAAGATGCAAACCACTGTTAAGCATCAAGAACAGAATTTTTCGAGTTTGCTAAAAACAACATTTAAAAAGTTCTGGAACAATCTCTTATTGACAGATGAAATTAGTATTAACCTGTACCAAAGTGATTGAAAGAAAAAAGTGTGGAGAAAGATATGAAGTGTTCATGATCCAAAGCTAACCATCTCCACCTCCACCTCTTCTGAAATATGGCAGAGGTACTGTTATGGCTTGGGCATGTTTGGCTGCCACTGGAACTGGCTTACTTTATTGATGATGTGACTGAGGATGGCAGCCACAGCATGGTGCATGCTCAAGTGTACAGATCTGCTCAGGTCTGACCAAATGCCTCAAAACTCATTTGACGCTTCACCTTGCAGCAAGGTAATGACCCCAAACACACTGCTAAAGCAACCAAGGAGTTTTTCAGTTCCAAAAAGTGGAATGTTCTTGACTAACTAAGTCAATCACCTGACTTGAATCCAATTAAACATGAGTTTCACTAGCGGAAGACAAGACTGAGGGCAGAAGCAAAAGGGCGCTGAAGGGAGCTGCATTGCTGCTCTGATGCACTATGTATCACTAGGTACTGTAAGATACCAAGCATCTGGTGAGATCTATGGGTCACAGACTTCAGGCAGTCATGAGATGCAAAGGATTTGCAACCAAATACTAAATATGCTGGCTTTATTTAAGATTATGTTAATTTGTCCCATTGCTTTTGTGCCCCTAAAATGATGGGACCATGCATAAAAAGGGTTGCCATTCCTAATTGGGTTCACCCATTATGGATGTAAATGCCCTGCAAATAAGGCTGACAGTCTGCACTTTAACCTCATGTTCATTGTTTCATTTCAAATCCAAAGTGCTGGAGTTCAGAGCCGAAACAACATAAATTGTGTCATTGTCCAAATACTTACAGACTCCACTGTATAAGATTTATCACAATAAAAACTTAGGAACGACCCTATAAGAGCTTATTATTTGATATTCTTATTTTTCCATAACTTCTGGTTTTGTCTACTTTCAACCTGGTGTTATTTTTCTGTACTTTCTTGTATTTGCATTTAGGTGTTGACCACCACTACTTGTCCATGTCAGCTCAGGGACAATTGGTTTGTTTTTTCACAAAAACAAAAAGACACCCCGGCTCAGAAAGGGGGCGGCAGTTCCCACCTGGGCCCCCTCACACCAGCCACGCATCATCTCAGACGATAGGCATGTGTGTGGAAACCCCCTCGTCTTTACACCCTCCCCCACGCGCCATTGTTTGTATCTTTCTCTCACGTTGGTCACGCCTCACTGTTGACTGTGAGTGTGCATGCTCGGCCACTACAAAGTGAGGAACATTCCCTCTGTGCAAACGTCTTTCATGTTTCGACGCTGTGTTCTTGTTTCAATAGCAATGCCAGTGCTGAACATGGTAAACAAAGTGTTATGAAAACTAGACTACAAAAGGTCAAAGGTCAGCACGTTTACTTTAAGTTCTTGTTCCTTTCTCTTTTTTTCCCAAAACCATTATTTTTCCCAAAGCAAGGTAATATTTTGGTGCTGCATGCATCATAACTGCAGTGCTGGCTAATGTGTAGCTAACTCGTAACACTGTCCACTGCAACAACATCATAGAAATGCCGTGTTTACTGCTTTGCTGGATTTTTGAGTTTTCTTCAAGTACTGATGGTTCAGTGTATCAAGAGACATCCAGGTACTCAAAGCCCTTTAAGGAAGCATACTGTAAAGTGACACAAACAGTGTATTTTTTTTTTTTTGGGGGGGGGGGGGGGTACAGCTTTCCTCACAGTAGAGGAAGGCCGAGGAAGCTCTTGTACCTCTCCCACATATTTATTGTCAATGCCATTTATGTCATTTGACAAAGCATACACCAGACCAGCTAGCCTACCATGTTGATTTCTAATGGAGTGCTCCAAGAACAGGTCAAATCTACTGTGTGATGGGAAAATCATGAGGAAATGCATAGGCCTCTGGAGGAATTTTTGTGTTAAAATAACAGACTGTGACTATATTATGTTAATGTAACTATATCTTTAAAGGTGTGATCATAATTCTCAACCTGATTTTTAGGTTTATAAAGTTTTATATCATACATGTGGCCCCCAGGGATTTTATGAATTAATTGCGCATAAAAGAATATGATTAAAAAAGTGAGACGAGTTACAATTGTGTGAAATGAGAAAATCCTTCTTTGGTCACACAGCTCTCTGCAGGATTGTCAGATGTGTGCCCATGTGTTTTTATTTCAGGCAATCTGCACCTCGCCCGACTCCCGCAGAGGCATGATGGGAAATGTTTGACTAGCCAGTGTCCGAGCCAAACTGAGATTGACATTCCAGTGAGATATCACCAACCCAGGTGATCAGCTTAAGGGCCACTCATGTAGTCTGGTTTTTTGTTTTGTTTGTTTCTCTAAAAAAAATCATTGCACGGGTTTACAACGGTTTATTATCTTAGGGGTTTGCCTGGGGGAAAGGCTCAATAAATGAATGCCCAGCTTTGGTATTTGAGCCGTGGAGTTTAAGGTACATCTGGCATAATCTTTATGGTACGTGTTCAATAGTGACGTAGGGTTTGTGTATATTTCATTATGCACACTGGTATGCTGATGAAGAACTGAGAGCTGAGAGGCTCAGAGAACTGATAACGTCCTGCAGGAGGATACTGTGTTGCAATGTGTTGGCGTGCTTTGATGCAGTTCCAAAATAACCTCAGAGCACACTGTTTCTTTCTCTTTCACAGTATGACACAGAGTTTGCTCAATGTTCCTTTTCATTTAAAACGAGATCTGTCTCACATTCGCTTGGCTATTGCTCTCGCAGAATGACAAACGCTCTGTTCCAATGAAGCTGTGGTGCGGACACTAAATTTAGATCAGTATCACCTTCAAGTACTGGTGTTTGTCTCTTTTTATCCCTCATACAGATGGTCTTCTGTTATACGCTAATCCATATCCAGTCACAGTTTTATTATTTATTTTCAGTTGTACATGAGTTGTTTTGATGCCAATGCAGTGTGAGTCACAGAAAAGAACAGCAAGGAAGCTGTGAAAATCGATTCTCAAAAGCACCAACCTTCACCAGATGTGGTGAGGTCTTTGTCATAGAAACCATTCTTCACCTACAGGAAGGACCTTAGCGATGTGTATTAATTTATTAATTCATCATTGTATTGTATTTGAATTTTAATGATTGGCTGAGCATCCTAACTTTACAAGATCTTAAAAGAAAAGGAAAAAAAACGTAACGAACGAGCGAAACAAAAGCTAACGCAGGAGGTCTCATTTCCTAACCTCCTGAAGGTTAACCCCGTGTCTCTGCCGGGTGGCAGTTGTTCATTTACATAACGTGGCGGAGCGGGCCTTTAGCGGGTGGATGCGATGGTGGCGGGACGAGGCTGCGGGGCAGATGGGTCCGTCTTGCGCTGACCGCGCATCCTTACACCACACTGGGGCCCGGGCGGAGCACGGGCCCAGAAAGCGGGCTTCCCACTGAGGCCTGGCACCGGAGTGGCGGCTTGGCCCCTGCCCATCCCAAAGTTGACCAGGCCCCGAGCTGGGCCGGCCTCCTGGGATCTGGGAGCAGCAGGCTCCAAGCTGGTCCGTGGGCATGTGTGCCAACTTAGATGCCAGGGGAGGGAGATCAGGCACAAGAACTTCCATTGAGCCTAACGGTGAATCGTCGTTGCACCTTCAGCATAACCTCCATCACTCCTTACACACCATCCATGAAGACTAGAGTGCTCTTTAACAATGTATTTCCTTTTACTGTTGCTGCATTATGTAGCAGGTAAACAGGCCAATCTGGTCCTGCTTTCCAGTTCAAATAGCCATTCCAGAGTGTCTCTGTTGGAATTGTACATTTGTGTCAGTTGCAGGGATTAAAGCTGAAGAACTGTGTGATTGAGCTTGACAGTTTTTTTTATTATCTAAAGGTTTTTTCTTGCATACCTACCAGATGTTTGCAATAAATACTCTGCACTGTCACATTTACATTTACATCACCGATACAGAGCAACTTACAAAAATGCTTTCATCTTTGGTATAAGGTAGCTTCGCATTCGCATATTAGAGGGCAAAAAACTTTGCTTGAGTCAAATGGCACACATTAGTGTTAAATTTTTTTTTTAAAGGGTGCCACATAACAAGGGTTTGAGAAGCAGGTTGTATCTGTCGTTGCTTTTGTTTCAAGGTGAAGTACTGTTATACACTTTGCCGAAAATGAACGACTTCAACTGTGAAATACATCAGAGGTGCTGTTTTTTTGGACTCATGAAATTTGTGCCCAGTTGTGAGAAAAAGGAATGTGAGTACTCTCTCTATCTATGCCAGTAAACTGCCTCTCTTTAGGCCTGCGATTTGTTTTATTTAAATTTCTCTTAACATCATTCTGTACAAAGCATGCATTAAATCAGGGTTCTTCACCAGTTTTGAAAGATCATGGCTTGTCACATCAAAACATTTCCCTGGGTTTTGTGGTCTCAGGCCTACCATCAGTAGATGTGGGGCTCTGCTTTTCCCTGCGAACACAAAATGGTGATCTCATCTGTGTCTTGCACTCCTAATCCACCCCTGACAGAGCTCACGCTGGGCAGCTCATTAAAACTGGCCTGATGTGAAGACTGCCCACTGTACAGCGCTCTGTGGTAGGGCATATGCTTAACACACGCAGGCATATAGGGGTTTGTTAGGTGTACAATAGGATATTGTACCTGAAACCTTTGAGGCTTTATAACTGACTGCTAGTTATGCTCAGAACTGCATTAGAATGGCCACTTCTCGGTTGGATAACCATCGCGCACAATAGAGGAACTGTCAACCCTTGGAACTTCTGAAGACATTGTTTTGTTAGTTTGCTATCTAGTTAACTTGGTAATTATGCACTACACAACATCTAGTAGAAAGTACAGTATGAAGTACTTGAGTGTAAAATACCAATTTCTACATATCAAGCACTGTACTGCCGATGACCTGTCAATGACCCCCTAGAAATTGATTTATTACTGCTTGGTATTTCAAACCAAACAATTATGAGTGTTTATCTAAGAACTATAGAATATAGAATGTAAAGTGTATCTCATAAAAAACACGTTTTCAACGTACAAAAATGCCAAGTTACTCAAAAGTATTGAAAATGACGCCAAGTTACGGTACTACAAACAATATAGGCTATCTTGCCTCACCAAAATGACATAAGATGTATTTCAAAGCAATGCTACCCAATATTTCCTCAATTCTTTCAAGTCACTTGGCCCTGTGTTTTGTAATCTTACCATTTTACAATATCATGCAAACTTTGTGTCAGATCAAAGAGTCAAATATTTCAAATTGCCTCATGGAACACATTGAAATTAATGTACAAAACTGCTGCTGAGTAACTACAGGAAGCATATTTCTCCAGAAAACATGTTTGTACTTGCTTGTGAACTGAATTTGAGTACATGTGCAAGTTATTGTATATTTGCTACATACAATAAATACTGCATGTAAAATACATATTGTACATACATACATAGAGAACTTCTTTATCCCCATGGGGACATTTCCCTCGCAGCATGTTACATTCACATTTACGAACACACACTTATACCAAGAAACATACTGTCATTCACGCAACAGAAAGGCTGGGCAGCGAAATACATACATACCAATACAAATTGGACATATACACGCCTATTCAATCAATCTTGACTGTGAGAGAGCCATCCACACATATGTTTGGCCTGTCCATGTAGTGCATGGTTATACACACAGGGCCAAGTGACTTTAAAGAATTGAGGAAATATTGGGTAGCATTGCTTTGAAATACATCTTATGTCATTTCGGTGAGGCAAGATAGCCTATATTGTTTGTAGTACCGTAACTTGGCGTCATTTTAATATCAATACTTTTGAGTAACTTGGCATTTTTGTACGTTGAAAACGTGTTTTTTATGAGATATCATTTCTTTTTGCAAAGCGTTTTATTATGAGAGTGAGAAATGCGAATTAACCCTGTAAGAAATGGTTGTGGATTATGGCTATCCTTGTGTGAATTTGTACAGTCTGATGAGTGTGTACTGTTTAGCAGTTTCAGTTTGCTATATGTGTAAAACAGCGGCTGTGACAAAGGGTGCGGTGGCGTAGAAGTGTAAAACGTGTCAGAAACGCATATGAAATATGGCCAGTGTATGTACTCATGGATTTGACGTCCATCCAACGAGCCTTGACTGACAAAAGAATCAGCAAGCCCGTAGAATTATAACTCCCTAGGTCGCAACTTGTGTAGCCTTCTGTCCTGCTCCGTTGTCTGTTATTTCGTGGAGATGCACTTTTGGTGTTTGTAAGGTTTGTAAGGCATCTTGATAGGCTTATCTGCAGGTAGGAATCCTCTTCGCTGTTTTGCTAAACAAGAACCGGAAAACATGATAGTGGAGAATAGGAGCAGACGCATATGTCCCAGCAGGCTTTGCATATGAGAAAATAACAACAGTGTGAGAGAAATTAGGATGAAATAATGAAATTGCGTAGTTGAAACAATATGTTTTTAGCAGAATGGGCATGTAGGTGAAGGTTGACATGATCACGGAGTATAGTGCAAAGTAAATGGAGTGACCATGAGCGAGCTTATATTCCTTATCGAATGGTATATATAGCAGTCGCTATAAAGCGCCAGCTGTTAAAGTGGAGGGTTAAGTAACGTGTGAAATGTATTGCACCGCTGTGTTTTTTTCATGTTCAGTACTAGTAGTTATAATTATGAGTGAATCATGTTTTTAAATGTAATGTTTTAATGGGGAGTTGCAGAATGTACATACGTAGTAATTGTTTGTATGTGGCTAGATAGAGAACAGGGCGAGGTAACATGAATGTAGAAACGTGGCGTTTGCTGATGAGAAAGTTTTGTACGGTAGCCAAGTGAAGAAATGTAGTTAGTAGAAATGGCACAGCTGTGAACTGGTGTAACTTTTTAATAAAAGGAATACATTTGCCGTCATGAAATGCATATGGGTGGCCATGAGTGAGTTTTGATAAAGCAAATATAAGCGTAAGAGAACGTTAGTGTAAAAGAGGAAATTATCTGCCTGAGGACGAGGCAGGATTCAATCGTTCAACCGGAGGTTTACCAGTCTGTCACTTTGTTAGGGCAGCACCATGACATAGCTATGCAATGCGTGAAATATCATTAGCAAACCTGTCCGTGGTTTTAAAGAAGAACACAGGCGAGTTAGCACAGAAGAGCTCCCGTTGAATCCATATGGCTTTGCAATATTGTAGCCGGTTAACAATTGAACGTGCAGACGGTACGTCATAATACAGTTTGGGGAACGGCTGGTAGATATGGTGCAAAAGCAATAATTGAGAAGTAGTAGACAATTATTAGTGAGGGTAAAAGCAGGTTAAAGAAACGCGTTCCTAGCTGGGCTTGAACTTCAGACCCTGTGTTCCCAAGACTGTAACCTTACCCACTAGGCCACAGGCAGACTAGCTGTTTGTACTGAAAATGTTTCAGAGTAAAAAGGTATGGGTATTCTGCGTGTGTATGCGAGTTTTTCATTGGGTCATGTAGGTGAAGATTTGGCGGGTGTCGGTAAAATGTCCAATGGGGAGACATGTTATTAGTGGGATAGGCGGCAGGAAAAATAAGAATGAGAAGAAGAATGAGAAGAAGAAGAAGAAGAAGGAGAAAACGCAAAATCCCCTTAGTTTGGGGCTTTATTGTGTGGACATGTGAAGTTGTTTATGAAATCTGTCTGTTGAAATGGGGTCAGAATTTAATGTTTTTAAGGGCTGAGTGTCTGTGGCTGTTGTGGTTATTTCTGTGGGGAACCCTGAAAAGTGCCAAACTCTCAGTGCTGTATAGGTATGGGGCATGCCCCCGCCAAGGCGTAACTTGGCGGGATGGCATACCTGCCATCCCAATATAAACATTTATAACCAGCAGTAAGTCGACCAAAAGTCAAACGTAGATCATAACTAAGCATCTGAAATATAATATTGCGAGGGAAATCGTCCAATGTATCATAAAAATTCTTAACAATCAGAATTTGTGCGTGAGGCTCGGAAGGTGAACAGGACTCGTTGGAGCTGTGAGTGCCTCGTTTGACTTAATCGAACAGAAGGAAACGCGTACGCATCCTCCGTGGACTCAGTCAGACGCAGGCCATCTTTCTGCCTCAAGCGCCCTCCCTCTCAGGCATACTACTCCCCGATAATCCGGGGAGGGGGGAGCCTTCCCCAGCGCGCGGGGGCAGCGGAGACCTCGGATTTGTTCATTTCGATGTAAAATGAGGAATATTGATTTGTTGCTCGACTGGGGTGAGTTACTACGAATTTCCTCGTGTCCCATAATCGGGTGAGAATGAATCGACGTTGGCGCATTATGCATCCAAAGCCGCCTGCGTCAGCAGGACCGCGATCAATCCGGCAAGATTGGCCGTGTACGCACTGCAGAAATACCAAGCTCTCGTTCATGCCATCAGCGCGGTGTACTTTCCTGTCAACAAGCCCATGCATGCCCTCACAAACTTATTCCTATATGGGATTCACATGGGCCCGGTCGATCCTGTCTTGTTGACCATCGCTCCTGTTTCTATTTATTCTGTTAAAAAAGGTGCACTGGTGGGAACTGTAAAAGAAATCAATTCATTTGTTTATTGCTATGCATGCAGGGCACATACAGTTAAACTGGTATATGCAAGACACAGAGCAAGATGAAGCCACACCCTACTTTTTTTATTTTTTTATTTGTATTTAATTATGAAGAAGTGTTGCAGAAGACGAACAAGACAAGCCTAGTTGGTTGGTTGCTGTACACCATCATTGTCATCAGCCTAATTCAAATCATTTTATTCATGAAGGTTTTTAGACAGTATAGCGTACTATCATTTTAACATCTGTATTTGTCTTCTTATGATTATTATGTGAAAAATGACTACCTGTTTTTGTACTTGTTGCTTGATGTATTTACCAAATATTACATTAAGAATCTTGGTTAGCAGCTAGGCAAGGCTCTGTACCTGTTTTTTTATTATCTATTGACATGCAATTTGTCCCCAAGAATTTTCTTGAGTCCTAACTCTTGATAGGCTAACTACTCAATGTGTGGATGGCCTAAAAGTGAATTTCAAAACGACTGTTTCCACTTGACGATCTCGTGTTAGATACGCAGCAGTTACTTTTTTCTTTTTTTTTTTTTAAGTGACAAGGTCAGTTTCCTGTGTGATTCTCACCCTATGTGAGATGAGTCATCAAAGAAGACACTGCTACCATTCCCTGCAATCACATTGTCATACCACTCAATTCCTTTAATCAATTTATTGATGCAATGATGTGCTGATGACACTTTTTAACTCCTATAGACCACCTGTGATCTGTAAGTACCAAATAACAATTTGGCACACTATTAATTGAGCATAATACTATTATATGCTATTAATCTAGGAAAGTGTTTGGTTGATACTTTATTTGCTATCCACATATCTCAGTGACTGATTCATCAAAGCTGGCTAATAAATGGCTGGTACCGTACAAGTAACAAGATATGATTTATTTTCTCAAAGCCGCACTCTGCATAGTTGGTTCCTACACAGAGGTCTTTAAATGTAAGAAACATAACTCAACCTACTGTGTGCATATGCACTTGAAAACAGAGCTGTTCTGATCACACTGACAACACAGCAATTACATTACTGCATAAGAGGGCCTCTCAGTTTCACCTGTAGGTTTTTTTTCTGCTATTCGCTTTACATATACAAACTCGACGACGCACAAATACACACACGCACGCATTCAAGCACACACACGCACACATATGTTGGCCTCTGTGATATGTCATTAATAACTAGAATAAAGAGATTCAACATATGAACAGCATGAAACCACACTAAGCTTTGTGATATGCATTTTATAAAACATGCTTAACCTTATTTGTATACCCTGAAACAGCAAGGCAAAGTGAATCTTTTCTGTGAAGGCTTGGCTCTGTGGAAAGAGCGTGTTTGCCCTCCCTTGTCTCAGTGAAGCTTGAAGGCAGTGTCTTAAGCAAGTCCCACTGTCCCTTTGTGGACAAGAACCCTTTTTATGTCTATACATGTTGACATAACCACTCCAGAGTCATCTCACCATCACTTCATTTTGAGACTTCATCTTCAGATGGGGTTGGGGGGGGGCGGGGGACGGGGGGCACTGCAAGGGAGGGGAGAAAGAGTGGTGTTTGCTGAATGGAAATGACAAATTGACATGTGGCGTTTTGTGAGGTTCGCTGGAACCTCTTGACTGCTGATTACCATTTGTTAATGAACGCGTGGGCTTCTTTCATTCTCTGTGTGCCTCCTCCGCTCCGCACCCTGCTTTGTGCCAGGCCCCTGTGGCTGATAGAGCAAGGTGCGCTGTTAATGGAGACACGCACACAGCAGTAATTAAAGCAGCGGGGGGGGGGGGGGGGAGGGGGGGGTCTGTGTATTGCCATGAGCATCCACCCCTCTCACTCCCCTGCTCCCCTGATCATTATATCTGCAAGTAGCCCAAGGCAGTTTTGCCACCTTCTTAATGACGCCTCAGAGAGGCAGGGCCCCGGTCCCACCAACCTGGGACCACTTGGGGCCAATCAGGGCTCGCTTCTGTCGACCGAGACACCCCCCCCTCCTCTCCCCCATTCCCCGCTCCCACCCCATTCCAGATGACCACGGCACCCCACTCCGTGTGCCCGTTTACCCCCCTGCATGTCTGTCCCCACTTCAGAATCAGCTTAATCACCCAGGATGTGATTAAACCCTTCATACCTGTCAACTTCAAAGGATATTTAATAAAGATTATTACAATATGTATTAAAGGTTAATTTGCCATGGGTGTCTTGATAAGGTTTAAATATAAATGTTTGTTATTAATGTCCTTCGGATGTCAGATTGAGGAAAGCACAATATTTTATGGCATCCCACTTGTGTAGTGACAATATGGCCATGCTAGTTTATATTAGATGACATGTATCTTCTTTCTCTGCCTTGATTTGGTTAAAAAAAAAAAAAAAAAAAAAGCTTGCCAGACTTCACATTAAAATGGAAATGTCCAAATTTGTTTTTTTTCAGATTTCTGAGAAGAAGTGTGATTTAACATTTGGAACAAAGGCATATTATTTTACATTTGTAATTGAAAAATTCACATGTGGTTAAAGTACACTTTCTCAGCTTTGATTTAAGGGTATTGTTGTACACATTGGTTTCAGCATATATAGGCTAAATTACAGCACTTTTTATACATAGCCCCCCATTTCAGGTCACCATAATGTTTGTGACACATTAAAGTTATGTAAATGAAAGTAGTCATGTTTACTCATGTTAAGTCAGTGCTTTGTCACATATCCTTGCATGCAATGACTGCTTGAAGTCTATGACCCATAGACATCACCATGTGCTGAATATATTTTCGGGTAGTGCTCTGCCAGACCTGCACTGCAGTCGTCTTTGGCTCCTGCTTGTTTCCGGGGGCTAGTTGCTGAAGTTTTTTCTTGAGCGTATGAAACACGTGTTCAATTCAATTCAGATCTGGGGGAATAACTTGGCCAGTCAAGAATTTTCCAAGCTTTGTTGCTTTAGCAGTATGTTTGGGAGCATTGTCTTGCTGTAGGATGAAGTGCTGTCCAATGAGTTTGGAGGTATTTGCATGAACCTGAGCAGATAATATACTTTTCAGAACGTTTGCTTGAATTTGAGTAGATGCAACGTTTCTCAGAATATTTGCTTGAATTTCAGTAAATGAGATGCTGTACACTTCAGAATCCATTCTGCTGCTCCTCTCAGCAGTTACATGATCACTGAAGACAAATGAGCCAGTACCTGTGGCAGCCATACATGGCCAAAGCATAACACCCCAACACTATGTTTTACAGATGAAGTGGGAAGTGCTGAGCAAACTATGACCTTGCCATCCTGCTTTTTTCAATAAACTAGTGGTTTGCATCTCGCAGTCTAGCCTCTGTATTTCCTTTCGTGAAGTCTTTTGTGGATAGTTCCTGAAGACTGTTTCTGATTTGTCTTCTGACAGGTGTTTGGGGGGTTTTCTTCATTGTAGCGAGAATTCTTTGGTCATCAACTGTAGAGGTCTCCCTTAGCCTCCCAGGCCATTTGCGATTACTGAGCTCACCAGTGCTCTTTCTTCTTAATGATGCTCCAAAGAGTTGATTTCGGTAAACTGATTAAGATTTGGCCAGTGTTTTAAAAAAAATTGTTTTTCAGCCTCATAATGACGTCCTTGACTTTACTTGACACAACTCTGGTCTTTATGTTGACAAATGCTAATAACAGACTCAAAAGGCAATCAGATTCCTAGAATCCAGACTAGAAACTGAAAGCTGTCTTATAACTGCACTAAAGAACCAATTGAACACATCTGACTCATCAGAAACACTCATGATGCCTTTTGTCCAAAACATTATGGTGCCCTAAAATGGTCAATGTGTAAAAAAAAAGTTCTGTCATTTATACATGGTGAAACCAAAGTGTATAAAATACCCTTTAATAAGAGCTGAGAACCACTTTAACCACTTGTGATTTGTTTGATTACAAATCTAAAGTTGCGGAGTACAGAGCCAAATCAAGAAAAAATATGTTTTTGTCCCAAACATTATTGATAGCATTGGATGTATGGAAAGGCTATAATCATTCAACCATGTTATAAATACTATTTGATTGCATCTTCATTTAAAATTGAATTCTGTTTTGTGTTGTTGGACTGGATTAGAAACATGGTCTGTCTTGAGCATAAAAGGACAGGTCATATATGCAGTGACTTTAATTAGTCAATTTAAAAGTGGTTGAAAAAATGTTTTCCTTTAACTTTGTTTTTTCATAAGCCCATAACTTACATATTGAAGACATTCAGAGAACAACCATACTTTTGTAATTTGCACCTTTGAGATATTATCCTTTGCAGCCTAGAGCTACAGACTGTGGTAAAACCACAGTGCCTGCCCTCAGTGCAAGGTTTCTTCTAGGATTTGTGAAACACAGTGTCAATATATCTTATGCTATCAATACGTTTCCTTTACTAATGGTGCTTGGCTGATAAAGGTAATAGAAAACTAGTTGTTTGGAGTAAGTGCAAAATGTAGTTATCAGTTTGGCTTGGTGTATTAATGGTCCTTAACTGTGAAGGTGTATTAATAATTCATACTAATTTTCAAATGGGCCCAATAACAAAATGTGCACTTGTACTACAACAGTAGGGTAAAAAGTACTGTCTGTAGATACAGCTGGGGAACCAGCTGCAGTGTTTTTTTTTTATAGCCTTAAACAGTGAATGTGCTCGTATAGCCACGAAGGACACTGTCAGAGATGCTACTTCCTTAAAGCTGGGCGGGTCTCTGCTGCCGTCTGATTGGCCCGCACTGAAATGGACGGCATGTCTTGGTGGTAATTAACCTGTGGGAACAGCCCGATGGAATTTTGCGGGAAGGGAAGAGTTAAGGAGAGGGAGGCAGAGCCGAAAGTGCCGACAAGAGCAGTAACGAGGTCCTTTTCCTTTCGATCACACACTGTTCGGTGCTCTCACTACAGCGCAATTACATTTGGAAGGGAATCCAGTCAGCCTTGTGCATCTCTGTGTGCTGTCATAATCAGATCTCAGCCGTGCATTCCAAAATGTATGCCACAATTCAATATACAAACGTCCACCCATGATTAGCTTTCATTCCTTTGAGGGTCTGACTAGTCACTGGGACAAAATCTTCCTTTGAAAGGAAGCCATTTTTAACACGACTGTAATTATTCTGATGAAAATAGAGGGAAAGTATTAAGTATGACTTCAAAGTAGCAAGTTATAAAGTTGTGATTTTTCCTCATGCCCTGTTTGGGCCTTAGTAAAGAAATTAATAAACTGTAAAAAGCTGTGCATATTAATTCAAATAAATATGCAGTGCTTAATTAAAAATATCAATATTCTTTTAATTAAAATGAACTTGAAACACGTTTTAAAAAACAACATCTAAACAATGTAAAACCTATCATATAGCACTATATTAGGCCTACATATAATATTTACCTGCATACTGAATTTCAACTATGCTTACCTGCAATGCATTTATTGTCCTGTGCTTCCTATTCAAAAAGAAATATGTGCATTTGTTTCAAAATAGTGCTAAGACCTCACAGTCTGAGAAAGTTAATCTCTTGTATTGGTGTACATTTTCTACCTCCTCAGTCTCGTCACATGCGCCCAGAAGATAGTCAGTAATGAACCTCTCAGCCGTCTCCCTTTCTTTTTATAAAGTTGTCTTTTCTGAAGGAGAGATTAATTTCACCCCAGTCAGTGCGATAATTGCAGTACAGGAGAATTAACTACTTGCACTCAGCACAATTTAAAGTGATGTGTTTTAACCGATCCAATCTACTTCAAGTCACTGACAATCGCGCTGCAAGCAGTTAAAATGTTCGAGTTCAAAGACTTTGCAAAGGAGCTGTTTTTACTAATGACATCAGTAAAGAGCAAAAAAAAAGTTTTACATCATTAAAAGCATTCTTGCTTTACATCAGAACACTGTGCTCAATTTGGTAATCATGCTACTGTATTTAATATCCTGCACATTTACAATTTACTGCACGTTCTTGAAAAGTAATATACCAAGGAATAGCATAAAATCAAATGCTTACTAAATGAAGTTTACTTGTGGGCAGACTTACTAAGCTGATCAATGCAGCGTAAGGAAATGACAGTACAGTGACAGGCAATTGGCATTAAACCTGAATTACAGAATAGGCATTACTGATCTAAAAAAACTGGATAAAGCTGAAAATCATAGCATCAATTATTATTTACATATGCAGTGACATTGCTGGACTGTAAAAGGGTGTACAGGCTGTACATTTGTGCGATCCATGGCTCCTGCTCTCCATTTCAGCAACACAAACATTATATCACAATACCAATGCTCAATCTAAGCATTCAGTCACAGATTAATTAAATTTCCTCTGGGAAATAATTTGTTCAGGGGTCTTTTTTTTAACGATATTTATAATAAGTTTTAGAATGATGCACCTCCTAAATCACAATTGATCACATTCTATGGCATAGACATAGCATGATTTTCAGATTGTTAATAATATAATATTTATTTTTTGTGCAGATTTTACCAGACTTCTGCTCCTCTGTTCTCATAGACCTCATAACGGGATGCAACATGGTTTGATGTTCAGTCCTCTCTCTGTCCTACTGTCAAACAATTCAGTTTGAAGCCTGAAAAATGAGGTCGGCTCGTTCTTCAAATACCAATGGCCGATATGCTACGCTACACCATTACCACGGTAAAACACTGAGCATCTTCGTGCCGAGTTGTAGCGGTGAGTTCTGCCGCAGGTTCAGCCTTTGTCGGCTCGGCTCGTTCGTTTGACGGGGGAGCGAGGGAAAGGGCTTCGGCTTCCGACGGGCCCTTCTCCTCTGCACGTCGGGCTTGCATCGGGTCTGGTGTGAAGAATTAGCATAATTTCATTTCTGCCATCTGCTTTTCAGGACATTCAGAACTTTTCTCAGTTTCTGCTCCACCGCTTCTCATTGCAGCTCCTTGCATGCGACGGCCTCTCCCATAGGCATGCCGTGGCACGCAGTTTACCATTTAAAGGCAAGTGGGGAGCAGAGTTTTTATTATTATGGTAGTGTATTATCATGGTAGTATATGCTATTTGTTTTTTAAATGATGCATGGCAATGTACAGTGAAAGAGTTAAATATTTATAATGTGAGTACAGTGAGAACAGCATTACATTTGAGAACAACATTTATTATTTTTATTATTATTATTATTATTATTATTATTATTATACATAATGTCATTGGTGATCTTATTTTTAGGCTAATTTAAATTCATAAGGAGACATTTGAGTTCCCTTTCCCAAAAGCCGATCAAGCTATTTCCATAACTTTTCGAAACTTTTAATGTTATGCAGTGTAATTTCACAGCCATATGACACGCCCTGCAGCTGAGACTCAGGGCTAAAAATTCACATAAGTTCCGTTTACATATCGCACATTTTTTTGCATTTTGCACCCATCGTATGCGAGCCTGATGGACTAGGGTAACCTGGCTGTGTGGCTTTCCAGTCCTCTGTGGTGAGAGCAATGGCACAAGATTACTGTTAAATCACCTTTTTTATACCTAAAAAAACATGCACATAATTTATTTTGTATTACTCTGCATTCATCAATGGGATATCAATGATGGTGATCGCTTGGCAAGGTCATATATTGTGCTATTTTATATCTGAAAGCATATGAATGACCATTATGTAAGAATTTTCGATTTGTCAACAGTGATAAGTCATGGTACAGGTATCTGCTCATTGCAGGGGTGGATGGCAAGACCAAAGGGCAAGTGAAGGTCTGTAAAATGGCACTTTTCCATTCTGCATGTGTATTTGACGATGGTGTGAGGGACACTCCCCAAGAGGGAAGGAAGACAGAGGCGTTTGGCAGGAGGGGTGCTATAGCAGGACGTTCTTGAGGCCAGGGGTACTTTTGGTCTGTAACCAGGGCCTGCTGCCCTGGGGGAAGCCTCACACTTTCCTGTGGTCCCCCACCCCACTTGCCACTTCACCCCTGGGATATTTCCTGAAAGTGACCTTGCTCATTCAGCCCTCATTGCCCCTCGTGCTTTTTCCAAAAGCAGCGGAATTGTTGAAGCCATAATTTGTTTTCTATCAATTACACAACTTGACTAAGCAGCACACATTCATTCATGTCCCAGTGTCTTGAAAGGAAGGTACAATAAGTCTAAAAATAATAATCTTATTAAAATAATAATAATAACAACAACAACAACAATAATAACAACATCAATGACATAATAATAATAATAATAATAATAATAATAATAATAATAATAATAATTATTATTATTATTATTATTATTATTATTATCTGATTCAGATTTACTTGCATCATGAATAGGAAATAGTTAAATGTAAACTACAATTAGCTGTAGGAACTTGTGCATTGAATGTTACCCACTGTATTCAACCTGCTTATGTGCTTTTTGTATTTTACACTGTAATGTCTGAGTAACTTTCTCCGGGTAATTACATCTGTCAGCAAAACTCAAAACAATAAAGAATTCCTACAAGAATGTATTACCATTTCATCTCAATAAGCTTGCTTGATATACATTTGGAATGATTTTTGAATTATTTATACATTCTGTAAGATATATATCGTACTATTTAATGGTTTAAATGATTTGTCTTGTATAATTATCACATATCATGCGACAATTTAAAATGAAAAGAGAAAAATAATTGTGGCTATGTTTCTACAGTCTGAAAACATATAACACAGCTAAATTCATGAAAGCATACGCTGTGTATGCGCCACATACTGTATATTAGAATAAATCGCTTTAAATCAGATGTTTCAGTTCCTAAGGGTTCTGAAATTAATTGGCTTCTTCGAGACGAGCTGAAATCTCTGAAATTTACACCTCTCTCTCTTTTCACATGCTGTCAGTGCTCTGACAAAACAAGCACAATACCTGGGTCCTGCTCTGAACCTGAACACTCAAAAGACATATTTTCAGCACAACAAAAAAAAGATGTTCCTCTCATCACCAGGCTATTACAGTGGAGGAAATTAAACCCGCTCTGTATGAGCGTATGTGCACGTGTGTGCTCCGTGCTCTAATAGGAACACAAACCTTGACATGAAAAGAGATTGAAAAGCACACATGAATAAGTAACACATCTCGATTTATGCTTAAACCCTGACCCTCCCTACTCCAGCCGCCTTTCAAATACGTACGCTTGCTGTGGCACTTGATTTTCTTTTTGTTTCAATTTACACTTCTGATTTACTGACTACGTTGTGGGAATAAATCCACAGTCTTTCCAGAATGAGCGGTTGTAGCGGTGGATAGGGAGTTCATTATCCATAATACTGTTATAATCTCTGTCTGCGACAAAGGCTCCTTTAATGCACAATCCCCCCTCGCTATTTTTCCAAATGTCAACCCCACTTGTCAGCAACATTACAGCCACCTTTTGACAGTTTTGGACATTTGCATGTAGATTAGCGATCAGCCCTTACAGAACAGGTGTAAAGTTCACTCACTGCTCCAGATAGCTACAGTTCATTGCATTTGTCTTCATAACATGTAGTTGGCCTCAGAATGCAGACATGTTTCCAGGGTGTATAGGCAAAGAAGATAGTCGAAATTCATTCTTATCCCTTAGGAGCAAGGACAAAACCAGCAAACAAAAAAAGTGTCATCACATAGATAAGTTGTTATGAGAGAACGGATCTTTACTCTGGCTCATAGATTTTTAGAAACCTAAAGCTGCTTAGCGGTTTTTAGAAACCCAAAGCTGTCACATTTTGAACATGCGAGAGAGATAGCATAAAGAGTACGCCTGTCTGATCAGATTTACAGAGAAGACAAACTCATGTTGTTCAGTGTGCACCGTTCAGTGTGAGACAGAACAGAGAAAGTGTGGTGGCATGAGCAGCAAATATGAATTCCTAACAGGGCAACAGAAGACTTCACGGTAGTCTTTTTTTTTTTTTCAATTTTTCAATTTTTCAAAAAGATTTACCTGAAAGGTGATTGACAGTGAATGTACCACATTACATTCAAAACATTTGGCTAATGATGTTTTCAGCTCAAGTGAAACTACGCGTGAAACGTGCACACGTGTGTTTTTCAGTTTGTGAGAGAAACCTCGCGTGGCTGTGAGCAAGCGTCTGTGTGTTTGCGCATGTGTGTGTGTGTGTGTGTATTAAAAGGTATGAGAATGTTTACCGGGTTACAGTAAGTTCTGAATATGATTTTTTTTTAAATGTGGTGTGAAAATGTGACAGCAAGTCAGCGCTTGCTGAGACCAAAGCATCAGTCACACCTGCAGGTGCCAAGCTGCCCAGCAAGAAGACACAAACCCGAGACCAGAGAGAGGGCTGAAGAAAGAGGGGGAAAAAAACGAGCAAAAGAAGGAGGGAAGCTTCTGAAGCATCTGTCTGCCCGTGCTTGAGAGAAGCTGTGAACTGTGGACGGGTGCGAGGAGAAGTGGCCGCAGAATGCAGACGAGCTAGAATGGTTAAGGTGTGAATGCTCCCTGTAACTCACCTGTGCTAGCCTAGCGGTGGCTGTTTATCACCAGGCAGGCCCTGCGTCTTACTTCCGGGCTCGGCTGAAAAAAAAAAAAAAACAGCTCCCCACACAATAAATAGTAAATGCTTTTAATTATGTTGTACTGGAATATACTTAGTGGAGGGCTGCAGTATATCTTACATTTATTTCAGGTTGATTCAAGCAAAAGGTGGTGCGTATTGCTTTA
This sequence comes from Anguilla anguilla, assembly GCF_013347855.1. NCBI lineage: Eukaryota > Metazoa > Chordata > Actinopteri > Anguilliformes > Anguillidae > Anguilla > Anguilla anguilla. The sequence goes on from NC_049208.1 coordinate 29,534,047, forward strand.
GTTTAAAATGTATCAATACTTATGTACAGTTTTAGCTTTTATAGTCGTCATTTTACTCTTCCACCAGACCTATAGGAATGCATTATATGATTGTGACAATAATTAATCAAATGAACAATATACTACTGTCACTGGTGCTTTATCTACTACTATAATTCGTGATTTAAGGAAAAATCTTTAATTGGTCTTATGATCAAATTGTATCTTAAATATTGGCTTACACAGAAAACTATGACTAGATAATTACATGTGTGTATATAAGCGCACTTTGACGTGGATATGATCATATCACAGTGTAAAGTTTATACTCAGTGTAAGTTAATCACCTGCTGGTTATGCGGAGGTACTGCTCGTTTGACGACCGCATGCAAGTTGGCAGTTTTCGCACTTTTGCAAATGCAACCTTATTTAGAGGCTGCAAGGGGTAATAGCAAAGAACATTCATGTGAGTTCTATATCAAATTTGAGGTATATATCACAGGTGCATAAGACACAGATATGCTGCTTGTATGTGAGCAACTTTTTTGGACTCAGTTATTTTTATAAATTAAGCATCAGCCACAACTTGGGAAATGAATCCTTAAGATTATGTTTAAATCCAAATTGCGGCCCAAGGTCTTTGCCTGGGAAAGACTTTGTATTCCATTTTCTAAAATCACTTTTTATTCTTTGCTAAATTCTGACTCTGAAAGACAGCCGGTCTGGTAAATAATACACTAATGAGCAGGAAATTGAGGTCAGGAGAGTACTGCCATATTTCAGGTAAAACCTGAAGAGGCCAAATGAACATTTCATCACTTTCATCCTATTACTGACAACATGTTTAAATTAAACTGATTTCAGGATTCATTCATTTTTTTTAAGTAGCACATGAAAAGTTCTCTGTGTCAAAACTGGTCCACATTACTGTACATGATTTGTACATGAGAACAGTATATAAAGTTTTATCTACAGTTTATGAACAAATTGTCCAAAGAATTTTGTCCTAAGAACTTTTATCATTCTTTTCACATTACCATGGTTCATTTTATTACTTAAATTGAATGAAAGGCAGAAAAAAACACCTCAACCTTGGTGAAGCCTGTTACTGAAAGGTAAACTAAGGGCATAGCAGAAACAGGAACCACCTGAACAGACAGGTGCAAGGTGGCAACACAATAGTTAAACCCCTCCCCCCCCCCCCCCCCCATGAAGCGCGCTACAGTGCGCGGTCTTTGAAAGAGTGAGACGATGGAGTGGTGGTGCCTGAACTTTGCAGGCTGCGGTGATCTGTCCGTCAGGGCTGGTGGGGGCGGGGTCTGAGTCATACTTCCTCTGTGCTGGCGAGAAGACGGCAACACGACGCCTGCGGAGCCCTCAGGTTTGACAGCTGTGAGTCACGGGTGGCTCAGGCCTGGTGGAGGTCAGGTGTCTACAGCCCACACAGATGTATGTGCATATATACACACATAAATAGACACGCACACACACACACACGCGCACACACACACACTCACACACACACACACACACACACACAAACTCACAGGTCTCTCACAAACGGGATTCCCCATTGGCACTTCATCACAGATAGATACTCCTCCGCAATTGCAATTTCAACCCCTCTCCACTGACCCCACTCCCCCCACCCCCACCCCCCTGCAACGGGCGTCCCCTAGATGACTTTGTGCTATAGTGGTGGTTCTTGGATCAAATAAGGCTGAAAAACCCCATGACACCAAACAAACAAGGCAACAAGTTCTTATAAGTTGACTTCAAGACAGTTGCTGTAAAATAGGTATGCATTTCTGCAGTATTTTTAAAATGCAAGTGTATCCAAGTGTAATAATGTTCCAACAAAATAATGCATTTGTATTGTCACTTTAAGTAGAGATTAGCAGAAATATTAATCTAATATGAAAGTGCAAAAAATATCTTTGATGAACTAGTGACTAATATATGTACATGAGAATGTTTGCACTGTCTCTACTGATGGCCTTTCAAAGTACCTTTTACCCACTGGAGCATTATTCATATATATATATATATATATATATATATATATATGTATGTATATATGTGTGTGTATATATATATATATATACATATAAAAGTTTAATTTTTAAATGAAAATGGAAATCTTGTAAGCTCATGGGGGGGGGGGGGGTGCATTGTTTTGTTATTTAAATATCTTGGTACGTATTGGTGTTCATGATCACATCTATCTTAACAGGTGCTCCAGGACCTGTAGAATTTTTCATATTAAAAAATAATAATAAAGACCACCCGCCATATTTCAAAATGCGTGGGATTTATTCCTACATCAGTTTCACCCTTCTACCCTCCATTGGAAATATATGGTACTGCATGTGGTGAAAATAATGTAGGAATATACCCCATGCATTTTGAAATAAGGCAGGTGGTCTTCATTTTTTTTAAATATGAAAAATTCTACAGGTCCTAAAGTGTTTATAGACAAGTTTATACAGTTTAAAGCATTTTTAATCATGAAGGTGTTTTAATCAAGCAGGTGTGTCCAAACTTTTGACTGGTACTGTATATATATATATATATGTCTTCTCTTGGTGGACCAATAAAAGTATACTATATACTATAAGTCCAATATCGAAAATAGATCAACAAGCACTGAATCTTTTTTTAAGTAGTAGTTTGTGGTTATTGTAGCCTTGGTATGTATGCAAAATTAAACAAAATAAATGGCGTATTTTTAACCTGTGAAACTAGTATCACCAATTAAAAATGTCCATAGAAATGCACTATACCTCTATTACCATCAGAAGTTTGGTCTTAAAATGCACAGTTTGTTTGCCTGCTGTTGCCATAATTACGTTCATCACGTTTCCCCTGCGATCCGCGCCGCTGACTCTGCCACCTTTGGCTCTGCCGGCGTTTGTCGATGCGTTCTACTGTCGGTGTCATGAGATCAGCCAAAGCGCCAGGCTCCCATGCTCTCACCCTCACCCACATGGCACCTCTGTACCCAAACACTGCGCCCGGGCCCTGTACCTGCCCCTGGCACCCCGTGCCCCTGGTGCAGACACCTCCTCTAACTGTAACCAGCTCTGGGGCGCTGCGTAGCGACCTGACACAGCTGTCTGCTCCTGCAGCGGCCAGGTTAAGGTGATTAATTACAGTATGAAGACATGCTCCCAGACATCGTCTGTTGACAAATCCCAGATTTTGTCGCCGCTGTCGTTTAGGCCCAAGACCTCCATGCTGCTCAAATGAGGGCCGTGGACCGAAGCATCAGCAGGAATAAAATATTAGATTTGACAAGAGACAGTGTGTATTATTACACTATATTTTCTCGCTAGCACCCATGCAACAAATACAAGGTGTCTTTTTTCATCTTGAAAATGTTTTTTCATCCTGCGGGCATGAGTTTTTACAGTATTATCACATAAACACTGACTGTACTCAGCAAAGCAGGAGTTTAACTAATATCCTCTGAGTTTAACTCTCTGTGTCCCTCAGTTTGTACAGTGCAGACTGGTAGTTGGGTGCACCAACTCTTGAATCAAAACTGACCGTTTATTTTCTGCAGAACTGAAGGCTGAATTCCTCAACTTATAGACCTCATAAAAAGATAATATAAATCTATCACTCACCTAAGAGAATATGTCTCAGCCACCCAGGGCAATGCTCTAGCCACTTAATGACCCGCACAGCAGAACTTCTCCTGCTGGATTTGTGAATGAATTACAGACCCAATCATTTTATTTACTTGTGTCTTTGGAGTAATCAATGGGCATTCAATGTGTCACAATTGAAACATTCCTTCTATTTGGCAAAACCTCCTCTGCCGCCACCAAACACGCAGAAGTGTGTTTCTGGAGTTGAACAGGTATTTTTCAAGCTCCTTCAGCACCCCCTATTGGCACGACAGACCTTCCCTGCAGTGAAACATTTTCCCTATAGTATGGGCCTATACCACGTGTGACTGGTAAGAGGAGGCAGGACAATTATATCCTTTAATGAGGCCCAGGATGCTTTATAAGGATGTGTTAATTGGAACCATTTTTATGACAAGGCAGTGAAAGACTTATAGAGAGGAGGCTCCATTTGATTAAATGATCTGTTCACACTAATGGGATTTAAAAAAACATTTTCCATCCTCTGTTTTAAATGCTGTCTCTCCGTGATTTGTTCTCTTTTTAGATTGTAACTGCTCTTTCCATTCTTCTGTATCACAGTGCCTGCTATGCTGATGTCACATCCTGTAATTTGCCCTGTGGAGTGCTCTGAGCTCCCTTGCTGTGGCATCCAAAATGGTGGCTTGATTAAGTGAGGTTAGCTCCTTCTCTAGTGTCCATGATATCTATGGTATGACTAGTCTGAGAGCAGAAGTGTAATGCTCAATCATCAGCAGCACTGATACTACAATACTGAAGTGTGGGTCCTTATTGTATGGCAATAGCAGAATACTATGAGGTCAGGCATATATTCAGTAGATAAGTTTTTATACATAATATTTGGCTGTAAAGCATATAATGAATATATGAGAATATGATGAAAATCTGTCACCACTGGGAAGGCTTTAGCCTACATCATTCCTACACCATTCAGGACATCATCCCTGGGGGCTACTGTCTGTGATCCATGATGGGGGTTATTGTCTGTGATCCATGATTGTTGAAATCACATCTCACATTCACATTAAAAACTAAATCTCGGTTACCACCACCTCCTGCCACAGCATGGTGGTTTTGGACTCAGTTTCCTCAAAACTCTGGTGCTGTTTATCACTGAAATGGAGAAACAACAAATATTCAATATTTCTATTCATTATTGAAAAATACATAAAATGTAAATGTAAAGCAATGTAAAGAGAAAAAGGGACTGCAGGTGGCCCACAATATTTTTAACTGTCAAGAAGCAGTTGCAGCTAAGGTCAAAACATGACAGAAAATACAAAAAGACAATTTACCACTTGCTTTTACAGACATCTACTGCCACCTAGTGGCCATATGCTATATTTCAAGTAGACCACAAATTTTGCATTTGGGCATCTTGTCACTGCTGGCCAATTCAGTTAAGACACAAGGAGGGCATGTCAAAACATGCTCCTGTACATTCTTCTCATATCAGCATGTCTCATATTCATGCTAAGGGCTGTGAGGTAATCTACATATGCATTATTGTACTTTGCTTTGGATAAAAGCGTCTGCCAAATAAATGTAATGTACTGACATTGCTATTTTCTTGACTTTGGTTACCCAACCTTTTGCGCAACACACACTTGTTTGTTGGGGAATAATACAGAAATGGTAGACGTACTTGCATTTGAGAAAAATAGTTGCGGTCGAGCCATAAAACTATAAGACCTTCGCAGCCTTATGAATCGATCTGCACAAAAGACTAGAATGCGTACTGTGTGTACTTGAACTATGTGAACCTGCATCTGAACTATTCAGGAGGAAATTAGATAAGCAATTTGTTAGGTAATCCATTTATTGGGCAATTCATCACCTACTGCCTGACTCATATCACCTGCATCAGGTGTCCGTCCCCTCACCCTTATAAATCTGATTGTTATTGTTATCTGGATGCAGGTAATGTTTTCCCGCCATTTTTTTTGCATTACTAATATGATTTGAACTGGCTTATGTAGAGTGAAACGGTGAGCTATCCTTAACAAATGCACATACTATATAAATGGTCTCATTTGGAGATAATCTGATAAACGTGCCCACCTGTGCTTGGGGTTGTGGCCTGGAGGCTAGCAGCACACTTGGGTGCAGTATCACCGTAGAGCCGGCTGTGGAGACAAAAGCACGGATACCAGTGTATGTGAGGTTATGTGGCAGAGGTAGAAAAATGTTTTATAGAGTTCTAAAGACATGCATTGAAAAACACTATGAAAAAATACACCACCAAAAGTTTTATAAATATTTAATCAAATATTATTTGATTAAAATTATTTTTTGTTATTAAAAATGATTGTGTGTGTGTGTGCGTGCATGCGTGCAATGATACATGCGTGCGTGCATGTTTGTGTATTTATGCTTGTGTGTGTGTTGCGTTTGTATGTATGTTTGTGTGTCTGTATATGCGTGTGTGTGTGTGTGTCTGTATGTGTGTGTGCGTGTGTGTACGTGTGCATGCGTATGCATGTACGTGCGTGTGTGCGCGCCTGTGTGGTATACACAAACATCACCAGACCACGGCAAACTTGATTAGCCCCTGTCACAACGCGTTTACTCCCCATCCGTCTCCCTAAGCATTGTGGGCCAAGGTTCCTCTCAACAGCAAAGTGGCAAAGTGGCCCCCTTTTAGTGCCTTCATTGGCCGTAATGGGGAGCGATCTGCAGGGGCCAGCCGCTTATAAACCCTGTCCAAATCACTGCTTTCTGCCCGAAAATAGCCCGCCTGTCAGTCTGCTTTAAGAGCAGCTGCCTGAGCGAGCCGGCTAACAGGATAAGCACTCAGAGGGGAGAGTAGCACTGGCTAGTCAAACACAGTGCCAGTGACACGTTTCTCTGATGGGATCGTGGTCCGGGTCGTGATTCCGCTCCCTGACCCAGCTGACCTGAGTACTCAATGAGTGCTCCCCCAGTCAGATCTTACTGCTATCTCACAGCTAAATCCTCTTCTCTCTCAGGGCTTGACTTTCTTTTTTCTTTTTACATTCGGTTTTCCTTTCAGGTGTGTGCATGTGTGCGTGTGTGTGTGTGTGTGCATGTGTGTGTGTGCGTGCGTGCGTGTGTGTGTGTGTGTGCGTGCGTGCGTGCGTGCGTGCGTGCGTGCGTGCGTGTGTGTGTGTGTGCATGTGCGTGCGTGCGTGCGTGCGTGTGTGTGTGTGTATGTATTTGTGTAATTGGACACAAACAGAGGTGACATGCAGGATGATAGTAAAGAATGTCAGAAAGGATACGTGCAGCTCCTTGCTGTGTAGAAAACAGTGTTAACACACCACTGGTACAGTCAAAGCAGCAAAATGTACGCTAGATCTGCCACTGACTTAAAAGTACTACAGTACCTGTATAAATTGTTTATTAATATTACTGGTTCTTATGGGACATATGGCCACATTTTTCATGCTTAGAAAAAACTAAAGTTGATTTTCCCCACTACATTTTCCTATTATTCTTATTATTATTATTATTATTATTATTTTGTTCTTCTTGTTCATATTTCCCTGTCCACTAACTAACTAACAATAGAATTTAAAATAGCAGCATGTCACGGTTTCTGTGCAGGTAGATCATTTTTCTGTGCCTGCACCGGCTCAGTGGTTAGCATTCCGATTAGCCACTCGGCTAATCGTTATTTGGGGGTGTGGGGACGACTAGTTCGAGCTTGCAGATTAGCCACTCGGCTAATCGTTATTTTTGGTTCCTGTGGGAGGATTGTTCCTGCTTGAACATTCCATGCATTCCTGCAGGGTTACCTCTGATCGGTTTCACCTGTGGGTTGCTCACATCTTCCGCTGATTACCAGCCACACCTGTGGCTGGGTATTTAAAGCGTCAGTAGGCAGTGGAACGGTGCTTGAGTGTAACGTGTTTTGCTCTAGCCAGTTCCCTGTCGTATTCCTGAGAAAGGTATAAGGAATTTAAGAACAAAGAGATTTAAAAAAGAATTCTGACGTCAGTTTGTTTGTTTTTTGGAAAGAGGTATTAGGACGGTATAGGTCCAGATTCTGAGGCCGGCGGTTTTAAGGGGTTATTGTGTCACCGTTGGGGCACAAACCTTTCTACCCTTTACTAACCAGTTTTTCCCCCTGGTTTTAGTTGGCCTCAGAACTTCTTCTGTTTGTTTTTGAAAAGACATTTTCTTTTTCTCAGCTTCGGTTCGAAGTTGTTTATTTTTCATTTCTCTTTTCCCTATTCCTTTATTTTCCTTATATACTCCTTCTTCCTCAGTTACCTGTTTAGGGGTTTATTATTCATTATTTGGGATACGTCCCCTAGGAGTATAGCACCCCCTTATTTCGTCTCTCACGAGACTCAGTGGTTACTGGAGTGCCCTTTGGTAACTTATAGATCCCCTGTTTGGTCGCGTCTGGTCTTCACCCTTCCCCGCCCTCACAGAACACTCAAGCCAAATGGAAGTACCAGCGACCATCGGCCTGGATCAGGCTGTTACGGCTCAACAAGCCATCCTGACGGCCCATACAGAGGGGCTACAAATGTTGCACAGTCAACAAGTGAACACCACTACACAACAGGCAGAGCTGTGCGAGCGTTTGGCCCTACAAGAGGAGGCGTCACGCCGCCAGGAAGCTACACTGACCGGCCTGCTAGAGATTATGGGTCGCCAGCAGGTGGCTTCCGAGGAGTTTAGGCGAGGTTTTGAGGAACACCGGGTCCGGGTAGAGGAGGAGCAACGTCTTGAACGCGAGGAGACAAGGCGTTTCCAAACTGAGTTTCTTCAGAGACTCGATGCTCGCGCTCCCAGTACTCAAGCACAATCCTTTCCTCCCCAGACATACACACCAGCACTCTCGAGTAATCAGGAACCTAAACTTCAGCTCCCTGCTCCGTTCGAAGGTGAATCCGGAAAATGCCGGGGGTTCATAACACAATGTTTTATACAGTTTCGAGCTCACCCTTCACGATATGCTACGGACGAATCAAGAGTGGCGTTTATTGTTAGTCTCCTTAAGGGCCAAGCCCTGGCCTGGGCTGACCCACTTTTTCGTTCAAACTCGCCCATAATGACAAGTTCAGACCGCCTCATTGAGGAGATGGAAAGGGTGTTTGACCACGATGTTACGGGCAGCGAGGCGGCCACTAGGTTAACCCGTCTTCGGCAGGGAAGGAATAGTGTTGCAGAATTCTCTATAGCATTCCGATCGTTAGCCGGCGAATCAGGCTGGCCCGAACTACCGCTTATGACACTATTCACCAACGCCCTGTCGGATCCGGTCAGGGATGCACTGGCTGCGAGTGAGCCACCCGCTACTTTCGAGGCATTGGTTGCGAGAGCGATCCGCATTGATCACCGGGTTAGGGAACGAGAGAGAGAGAAGGATGAAAGGAGAGGTCGAACGACCCCTTACATCGCACCTCTCTTGGGTACGCCCATCTTCTCCACTCGTTCCCAAGACACTGGAATTAGGTCAGAACCTATGCAGGTGGACAGTGTGGACGTTCGCAGGGATTCGGATTTCCGATCAAGAACCAAGAGGTGCCACTATTGCAAACAGATAGGGCACCGCATAAAGAGTTGTCCAGTGCTAGCAGAAAAAGATCAGTCTCGTCGGTGAAGCGTAAGCCACCGGCGAGACGTGAGTTATCAGCCTTTCGCACCTGTATCCCCGTCGAACTCTCCTGGAATAAACAGATCATTAACACTAATGCATTTTTAGATTCAGGCGCAGTGGATTGTTTTATTGACATTAAATGGGCAAAGAAACGCGGATTACCTGTGCGTCTCTTGCCACAGCCTCGGGTGATTACTGCGCTTGATGGCCGTCCCTTAGGCACAGGCCTAGTGGAAAGAACCACCGCTTTTATTCAGATGCGCGTTCCTTTTGGTGAACATGTGGAGCGTATCAGATTTTTTTTGGTGGAATCGCCGACCTTTCCCCTTGTGTTGGGGCATTCCTGGTTGGTTAGGCATAAACCGTACATCAACTGGGGCGGTACTGGGGAGGCCATCCTTCAGTGGGGTTTGGAATGCGTGTCTCACTGTCAGCAGGAGACTACGCAGGCTCCTGGGGTTGGTCCTAGTTCCCAGCCCAGTTTTGAGTACTGTGATGAGGAGACCGTTACTCCCATCAGTCAGTTTGCGACATCGCCCCCTTCAGGTAGGGAGGAGAGCCTAGTCTGGGATCCGTGTTTTGACACATTCTCTCCTTGCGATTATGCCACAGAGGAATTCTCGGGTGAGGGGTGTTCTTTTAAAAGCCATAGCGAACAAGATACGGCAGATGAAATGGAATACCCTTATTCCGCCAGCATGGAGGATCTGGTTACAGTGGGTACGGTCACTATTCCATTACCAGTCAATGTCCCCAACGATTATGCAGATCTTGCGCAGGTATTTAGTAAGCAAGAGGCCACTACTTTACCTCCGCACAGAACGTATGATTGCGCTATCGAATTATTTCCTGGTTCGGTCCCACCAAGGGGTTCCTTATATTCGTTATCTATTCCCGAGAGCGAGGCTATGAGGGAATATATTCAAGAGTCCCTGGCCAATGGTTTTATTCGACCCTCCACTTCGCCGGCGGGGGCAGGTTTTTTCTTTGTTAAGAAAAAGGACGGCGGTCTGCGACCCTGTATAGATTACAGAGGTCTTAATAATATCACGGTCAAGAACCGCTACCCCTTACCCCTTATGAATTCGGCTTTTGAACGTCTCCAGGGGGCGACTATATTCACCAAACTTGACCTTCGGAATGCCTATAATTTAGTGCGAATAAGAGAAGGAGACGAGTGGAAAACTGCATTTAACACGCATAACGGGCATTTCGAATATTTAGTCATGCCATTCGGTCTCACGAACGCCCCGGCGGTATTTCAGGCCTTAGTCAATGACGTTCTTAGGGAGATGTTGGAGAGATTTGTGTTCGTCTATTTAGATGACATTTTAATCTTTTCCAACACTCCTGCTGAGCATGTCAGTCATGTCAGGCAGGTTTTGAAATGCCTTTTGGAGGCTAAACTGTTCGTGAAGGCCGAGAAATGCCTATTCCATGCCAAATCTGTCTCTTTTTTGGGGTTTATCATTTCTGAGGGAACTATTAAAATGGACCCTGATAAAGTCTCCGCAGTTAAGAATTGGCCCCCACCCACATCAGTTAAACAGGTGCAGCGGTTTTTGGGATTCGCCAACTTTTACAGGCGTTTCATTCGCAATTTTAGTGCAGTAGCCGCACCGATCACTGTGCTGACCAAAAAGGAGGCCAGTGTTCATTTTGCTTGGACATCCAAAGCCGATGCGGCTTTCCGGGTTTTAAAGTCTATGTTCTGTTCTGAGCCCATTCTCATCACGCCTAACCCGGCACTTCCATTTGTGGTGGAGGTGGATGCCTCTGAGCTTGGCGCGGGAGCCATTTTATCTCAACGGTCCCCTGTAGATAACAAGGTGCACCCGTGTGCATATTTCTCGCGGTCCCTTTCCCCAGCGGAGAGGAATTATGACGTCGGGGATCGTGAACTTTTGGCAGTCAAGCTGGCTCTGGAGGAGTGGCGGCATTGGCTGGAGGGGGCGGAACATCCTTTCACGGTCTGGACAGATCATAAAAACCTGGAGTTCATTCAGAGCGCTAAGAGACGGAATTCGCGGCAGGGTCGCTGGTCTTTGTTTTTTTGCCCGATTTAATTTTATCCTTACTTATCGTCCGGGTTCAAAAAATATCAAACCTGACGCCCTGTCTAGAATCTATGACCAATCAGACGACAACCGCTCCCCAGAGCCCATTGTTCCCCCCACTTTGATTGTAGCTCCTGCTATGTGGAGGATTGAGTCAGTGGTCCGGAAGGCTCAAAGGTCTGAGCCGGATCCGGGTGGAGGTCCACCTAACTGTCTCTTTGTCCCTGCTAGGGTACGCGCCCAGGTGTTGCGTTGGGGACATTCCACGCATCTGACTTGTCATCCGGGTGTCCACAGATTTAAGGATTTTTTATCCCGGCGATTTTGGTGGCCTGGCATGGAGAGGGATGTGCGGGAGTATGTTTCGGCCTGCTCGGTTTGCGCTCGGAACAAGGGTTCTCGCATTCCACCGTCGGGTCTTTTACGTCCCTTGCCCGTTCCTAGTCGCCCTTGGAGTCACATAGCACTGGACTTTATCACTGGGCTGCCACCCTCTGATGGCAACACGGCCATCTTAGTCGTCGTGGATAGATTCTCGAAGGCGGCTCATTTTATAGCGTTGCCTAAACTTCCGTCGGCTTTGGAGACCGCCCGGTTAGTTATTAACCACGTCTTCCGAATACACGGGTTACCTCAAGACGTAGTATCGGATCGTGGCCCGCAGTTTACCGCGCGTTTTTGGCGAGCATTCTGTTCGCTTCTGGGGGCGTCTGTCAGTCTCTCATCAGGGTTTCACCCAGAGACCAATGGACAGACGGAACGCACAAATCAGACGTTGGAAAACACTCTCCGCTGTCTGGTCTCTTCCAATCCCACCTCCTGGAGCCGTCAACTCGTGTGGGCAGAGTACGCGCACAATACGCTACGTAACGCGTCGACGGGGACCTCACCATTTGAGGCCCAATGTGGTTATCAACCTCCACTCTTCCCAGAATTGGAGAAGAACATCGAGGTGCCCTCCGCAGAGACATTTGTCAAGCGGTGTCGGTCCACCTGGAGGAGAGTTCGTACATCACTGCTACGCTCGTCAGCCAGTCAAAAGAGGCTTGCCGACAGACACCGCAGACCTGCGCCCTCCTATCGGGTGGGTCAGCGTGTCTGGCTTTCTACTCGCGACCTCCCTCTACGAGTGGAGTCTCGTAAACTCGCTCCTCGTTTCATTGGTCCATTTAAGATTCTTCGGAGAATTAACCCAGTCACGGTTCGCCTACAGCTGCCCCGGTCCATGAGAATTCATCCTACCTTTCATGTCTCTCGTCTTAAGCCAGTTCTAATAAGCGCGTTGGCCCCTGTGGACAAACCCCCACCTCCGCCTAGACTCGTGGATGGGGAACCAGTTTATACTGTGCGTCGCATTCTGGCCGAGAGGCGTGTGGGCCGTAGGGTACAATTTCTCATTGACTGGGAGGGTTATGGTCCGGAGGAGCGTTGTTGGGTTCCCTCTAGGGACATATTGGATCCTGAACTGATCCGGGATTTCCGCTCTCGTGGGTCCGAGGGCCCGTCTGGGGCCGGTCCTTAGAGGGGGGGTACTGTCACGGTTTCTGTGCAGGTAGATCATTTTTCTGTGCCTGCACCGGCTCAGTGGTTAGCATTCCGATTAGCCACTCGGCTAATCGTTATTTGGGGGTGTGGGGACGACTAGTTCGAGCTTGCAGATTAGCCACTCGGCTAATCGTTATTTTTGGTTCCTGTGGGAGGATTGTTCCTGCTTGAACATTCCATGCATTCCTGCAGGGTTACCTCTGATCGGTTTCACCTGTGGGTTGCTCACATCTTCCGCTGATTACCAGCCACACCTGTGGCTGGGTATTTAAAGCGTCAGTAGGCAGTGGAACGGTGCTTGAGTGTAACGTGTTTTGCTCTAGCCAGTTCCCTGTCGTATTCCTGAGAAAGGTATAAGGAATTTAAGAACAAAGAGATTTAAAAAAGAATTCTGACGTCAGTTTGTTTGTTTTTTGGAAAGAGGTATTAGGACGGTATAGGTCCAGATTCTGAGGCCGGCGGTTTTAAGGGGTTATTGTGTCACCGTTGGGGCACAAACCTTTCTACCCTTTACTAACCAGTTTTTCCCCCTGGTTTTAGTTGGCCTCAGAACTTCTTCTGTTTGTTTTTGAAAAGACATTTTCTTTTTCTCAGCTTCGGTTCGAAGTTGTTTATTTTTCATTTCTCTTTTCCCTATTCCTTTATTTTCCTTATATACTCCTTCTTCCTCAGTTACCTGTTTAGGGGTTTATTATTCATTATTTGGGATACGTCCCCTAGGAGTATAGCACCCCCTTATTTCGTCTCTCACGAGACTCAGTGGTTACTGGAGTGCCCTTTGGTAACTTATAGATCCCCTGTTTGGTCGCGTCTGGTCTTCACCCTTCCCCGCCCTCACACAGCAGTTATAGTGTAATTAATTAATGAATAATCATTTCTCCTGTGCTCAGTCCTTGTGTGTTTTTTTGTTTTTTTTTTAGGCAAAGGCACAGTCCCAAAACCTTCTCACCATGGCCAAGTAGTCAGCTGCATGGAAAATGTAAGTCACACTTTTTATGGTAATGTTACCCGTGCTGAAGATGTTAATTCATTACGGCATTCACTCATGTGAAGTGTAGCCAGTGAAAATGTCAGTGAATACGCTCTCCCCTTCTGCTGTGTTTTACTCTACTCCCTGTTTATCCCGTGTAACTTTAGTTGCCATGCAACTACTTACACGACATGTGGAAACTAATAGATTCCATTTTAAAGTGCCTAATTCTATGTGGAAACAGAAATGTGGTTTGTGAAAGCCAGCTTCTGTGTGTCTGTCACTCATTCTGTGATTGTGGAAAAGTAATGGCTCTAAGAACAGTGCATTTGACTGAGTGACAGAGGCCCATAATAATGTAATGTCTGCAAAAGTGCACACGAAATGTCACAGAACTGCATTTATAGCATGTTAAATTGGGGCTGAGGCAGAACTCTTAGGCTGTCAGCATCCTCCCTGAAAGCTAATGACTAAGCAAAAAAAAAAAAAAAAAAAACATCTTTAAAGGAACATAAAACTATAAAAGCTAGCTGCACTTGGCGGGCTTGCCACTCATTCAGCTTCATGAATGTTTCCAGGAAACTTGCACACAAAAGGTTTGTGCCAGCCATTATTCCAAAGTGTGCTATTACTGCATTCCTCATGTAATCTCCCCCCAACTCCCCTCCCATTTTTAATAAGAATTTGATGTGAGTACTTCCTGGCAGCTTGGTCAAATTAAACCTGATTAGTTACACATTGCATTACTCGCAGGCAGTGAAGTAAAGGCCTTAGAGACAGCCAGTGTAACCAAGGCCCTTTTCTGCCCTGCAGAGTCACATTCCATTCCAGGGAAACCTTTCCCTTTCAGCCACATCCCCTGCTCATAACTACTTACAACTGTGCCAGTGGCCGGTGTGCCCTGCATCGCTGCCAGTGGCAAGGACTTCTTTGATGGAAACAAGTAGCTTTGTGCTTGTGTTAGTGAGAGCAAAGGTGTGTGTGTGTGTGTGTGTGTATGTGCGTGTATGGGTGTGTGTATGAGAGAAGGAATGTGCGTGCCTGCCTTTATGCCTGAATGTGATTGTGTGTGTGTGTGTGTGGTGCGTTTGTGTGGGGTGCGTTTGTGTGGAAGAAAAGAGCGTGAAGGGAAATGGTTTGAATTACACGCTGTCAGTTCAGAAATGCGCAGGCTGGGTTATGGTGAGAGCGGTATTTTTCTGGGGTCAGCACAGGCCATTTAATGCATCACTCAGGACCGTATCTCAGTTCCCCTAGCGGCCGCAGCGAGGGCTGAATGCTACGCGAGAGCTAGCGGGAGTGAGCGCAGCTCTCCTCTCTGTGTGCATGACATGCTATTGAGAATGCATACATAGTACATACTGGTGTGCATACATACACATACGGAAGCTTGGGTTGGTAGAGTGTTCAAGAAGTGCTTAGTGCTTAGGTTTCGGTTTGGGGAAAAAAAAAAGATCCCAAATCTAAAGACTGTGGCTATGAATACTTGTTAAATATTCCAATGTAGATTCTGACCAACTGCTGTTAGACTCTTAACTATAAAATAGTCTTCGTGGGACACCTGAACTGATTGACAGAAAAGCTATTTTGGTGCGGATCTGCTTTCAGTCATATGAGATATAGTATAGAGGCAAGGACAACTTTGCAGAAAACTTTGTTTTATTCTTTTATTTTGGAAACAAAAACTCAGTTTATTCTGCTGGGTGGTGACATTTAGAAGCCTATGAGATCCATGTGTGGCTTAGCTTTTCTGTAGAGGTTGCCAAACAATACTGGAAATAGGTTATCCTCGGCACACTTTCTTGGAGTTATACCCACAAGGCCTGAGGGACCCTTTACACCAAAATGTGAAATCAGGCAGGAAACATGAGCCTGGTAGCAGTGACAGTTTAGGCTAATGGAAGCGTGTCCCTGCGGTTCACCTTGGTGATAAAGAGGAACGCTGTGGAAGATGGTTAAGGAGGGTGTCAAGAGTGTTTTAGAGTCCTGCTGAACTGTTTAAAAGGTTCTATTTAATGGGTCAGTCAACCAGTTAATCAAAGCCCTGAGACATATTAGATTCCCAAAGGGAGTGACATGATATATGCAAATGCGATCATTAATATGCAGATTTGCGTTCCGTCCTCAAATTAAGAGATGATTAGCAGCAGTGGCACTCCGTGTGGCCTCCAGTTTCATTACTGCAAATTAGAAAAATAATAATAACTTGGAACCCATATTTATTTTCAGTAGACATCCCAGTTTATGTGTCAGCAGGAAAAAAATAGGATAGCCAATCTGCAATTTGCAGACACGCTTTAAGGGTTTAATTTTCCTTATGAACATTTTGCTGTAATCAGCTAAATCAGGATAAATTTGAAGTATTTAAATACCATTTCGAGACAGTAGTTTTTTTCCCGGGACAGTAAGGGAGCCGTGAACATCGGGTAGCTGCAAACTGAGGAAAAGTTTCTAATGTGCTGCCTGAT
The DNA here is from genome assembly GCF_013347855.1 of Anguilla anguilla. NCBI lineage: Eukaryota > Metazoa > Chordata > Actinopteri > Anguilliformes > Anguillidae > Anguilla > Anguilla anguilla. The sequence continues at coordinate 29,550,294 of NC_049208.1, forward strand.
GGTCTGATGGTCTGTGGCGTTTCTGTACCAAACAGCGAAAGCTCTTAATCTTTTGCTGCATGTCAGTTCTGTTTGAGGTTGCTGTTTGTTAAACTGTGGTTGGATGGGTCTGATAACAAAGTGGTTGCCGTGGGGACACATGTTCTTTTCCACACCACATCTATGGGTGATGGTTCAGCACTTTCCATCACTTTAGGTTTGGAATTCACTGACAAGGACAATCGCTTCAGTTCCACATTTCTGATCTGGGTAAAGAAAGGAAAGGGTCAGATCACCACCAAGGCCAGGTTGAGATCCTTTGCCACCTGGGTTTTGCAGAATATGAAACAGACACCATGGAAATGTGTTTTGAGTCACAGGCGATGAATGTTAGACAGTCGATTGAATCACTTGATCGTTGTATGTGGTCACATTCTTGAGTCTTCGGCCGTCCATGTCATTCATCAAGATTTTAGGGACAAACAATTCATTACACTAGAATGGGAAATTTTAGCCGTTTTTGTTTCACTAGAAGTAATAATAATTTGAATTAATGGGACTTTTTTCATGTTAGATTAAGGAGCGTCACCAGAAACCACAGGATGTAGTGGTTATGAGAGAATGAGTATATATTGTGTGTCTGCCTGCGTGTCTCCAAGCATGTGTGCGTATGTGTGTGTGTGCCAGCAAGCGGGCATGTACTTGTGTGTGTGTGTGAGAGAGAAAGAGGTTTGGTCTGTTCAGCAGAAGGTCCAGGTATAATGATTCACCCTCTGAGGTGCGAGTTTGGGGAAAGGGGGAAATGGGGTGAGGGGTGGGTCAGCCTTTGCTGACAGAATGGAATTTTCTGTAATTACAGCAAACAACAGTCTGTAAGATCGCCCTCACCCCTACACATACACGCGCATACACACACACACAGCAGATGGTCCAGCTTGCTGCAGCATTAGGTAACCGTGACGACCGCCTCCTTTATTATGGTTCCTGAGTTACAGCTCGTCTCTGACTAATGGCTATCAATCGCTGAGCATACAGAGCTGTGGCAAGCACTGTCCAACACTGCTATATGTGGTCTTGGAGGGGCGCATACAGTAGTGCAACAAACATATGGAAATACTAAATGAAAATATAATTTGTTATAGTTGCAGTGAGCTTGGGTTAGGGGTAAGAAGTGCATTTGATTATTACATTTACCTACTTAAAGAGCTCTCTCTCTTTCTGCTAGTTTTCAGTTCCCTTTCAACATTCGACAATCTGTCAGTCTTCTGACAGTACCTATCACCTCATCTTATGGGCCCACGGATCTTTTTTTTTTTTTTTTTCAAAATGACTCCTGCAGAATTCAGGTCAGTGTCCTGCCAAAGGTGATGGACTGTCATGTCATATATTGAAACCCCAGGCATGCAGCAGGCCTATACCGAGGGTGCTCTCATCAGCGATCACACACAAACCCCAGAGAGTGTGTGTGAGGCACAGCTATACCCTCCCCTGCCTCACTTCACTGTGCCATTTTCTCTCAGTATCCTTCCAACAGGAGCCAAACCTGAGGGCCCTCAGTTTAATTCCGCGCTTCTGAGAGAGTGAACCTCAGGAGCTTTTTTAGGACTTTTCTTCAGCTGTTTTCAGGACTTTATTATTTTCAGGACTTTGCTTTATATCTTCTTGTCCTTACTTGCACCAAACAGCTAGTATCTCTAGTGAAACCCTTGTAGTGTGGTCATGCAGTCTCATTCAAAGTTGTGTCCTTCTTTTGTCTGCCAGAAGGAGACAGTATTGCACCTCTACAATACTTTTTTATGTTAATGATTTATTTTTGTGTATATATTCTCACTTTTATGGTTTTTATTTATGAGTAATTTTGAATTACATTTAAACAAATTAACATATTTGTTATTTTGCATTCTTAGAGGTGTTACTTTTTTACAGAAGCCTTTTCTCTCCCTTTGACCTTCCTCTTTCAAACTCTCTCATTTTTCAGTTGGCATGCAAAGCCTTACCTGTTATTCTGAAGCAATCTGCAGTGTAGTCCTTTTTAAGATGTGTCTAGGGATGTGTCCAGAGAACACAGAAGTGTACAGCCACTGAGAATGTTTATTTATCAAAATATATGTCTCTGTTTAAAAGTTCTGTGGCTCTGCAAAATACTTTTAAAAACAACTTTTCATCCTCAGTTTTTCACGGTGGCACAAGCCTGTGCATTGGTCTCATCATCTTTCATATATTTGGGCAGCCACTGCAGGTGACTTTTGGCAGATGACGGGTAAATTCCATGAACTCTATTGTTAGATTCATCACAGTAGGGTGAATCACTGAATTGAGAATCAATGGTTCAGCCAGTTAGACCACTCGAGAGCCCAAGATGGAATGCCTTTTTTTGACCAGTCAAATGTAAGCCTTTGAATATAATCAGTCCCTTATGGTGTGCGGCCTAATTGGTTGGATTCCTTCTCCATTTACCATAATATAGACATATGCAGCTGTATTGCGCTGCTTATACCTCATTGGTCAGTCTTCCCTTGAGAACATTGTACATCTGTTGTTATACACCTCAAGATGAATGTCTTCTGGAAGGAATACCGTGAGCTCATGCTTCTCCAAATCAAGATGCCCCTGTCTTGCCTTGTATTTACAAGCCAATAGTGCAGGCTGGATTATAGGGCTATTGCGTTATTGTATTTTTCTCCATGTGGATCTTAATGTTCCCTGAAATAAATGATCCATTTATGCTGTGAAAAATCGATGACCACCCTACAGAGCAGCTGCTGGTTTTTATTACGCCTTAAATCAGATTCAGTGTTTATCAAAGCCATTGAAAGCAATGCTGAAGCTAACTACAAGACCTGTTTGTTCTTATAAGATGTGTTTTTCCACAAACTGTAAACAGTTTTTAAAAATTTGTTCAAACAACAACCAGAAACTTTGATGTTCTCAATGATTGCCGTTATGTATGGTGCTATTTTCTGAACTCAACTGAACACCCTTTGAACATGGTCTTCAGTCAACTATTAGCGAAAAATAACACCATGACAATGTGGTTTGGTTCAATCATAATGTATGTTTAACTGATATAAACTGAAATGAAAACTCTTGTATTTTTTTCCACAAGATTAGTTTAAATAATCACCAACATCAGCTTGCCAAAGGGTTAGCCTAGTGCAGGAAAAAACAATCATGGGTAAACAAGAAAGTTAATGAAAAGTTTAACCTGGATTTCAGCCCAGGTCAATGCCTCAACAGGACATAATTATTAAAACTTGCGATGTTCAACACTGTCCCTGTAGTTTCTTGTCTCTTGTCAATAAAAGGTACCAAGGGTATCATCCTTAACACCTCTTGTCATTTTGGACACCAATATGAAAATGTGAGAACAACTGAGGCAATTTATCCCCTTAAGGATTTTGACCTTATCAAGACCATTGGTACCAGCCACATCATCCAAGTATAGTTTCTTTCAGTATGCTACTGATTATTTATCATTTATCTGAGCAATTCCTGTTCAGTCCTGTGTCTTGCTCAAAAATGAAATGGAAGAATCTGCAGAACCTGCTGGAAAATTTCACAACACAAATTTCTCCATTATGGACCTATTCCATTTATGTCATCCTGTGAACACAACCTACCTATGGTGGGTTTCCAGCTGAATCAGAAGAGTACTTTTTAAAAGCGTTATAGTCGTGACATTGTGCAGTTCCCGACCAGATCTGAGATCTGTGTGTTTCCTGTGTCTGCTCATGTGACCCTCTCTACAGTAACCGTGATTTGTTCACACAGAACGCGTATTCGCAGTATTTCTTCCAGACTTCTTGCGCAATGTCCAGCACGCTTCATCATTTGCTAGTATCGGTGTCTCAGAAACAGGCACCACAGTTCTGCAGGTGCGCTTGAGACTGAAATATCTCACAGCTCAGGATGTAGGGGCAATGACTTGGTGAGAGAGAGGAAACCGAGACATGAAGTCTCAAATACCTGAACCCTGGAGCGTGATGCTCGTTACACGGAAACCAAAGAGATTACTGGGAAGGTCTGTCAGTGCTGTACAGTGATGCGCTTGTTCTGGTGCAGGGAAGTGCGTTAAAGGCAGATGAAAGAGGAGAGAAGGAGTCGGTAGAAGCAGCGGTAGGAGGAGGCGCTGGGTCCAGATGGAGCCCGTAGAGGCCGTGTCTGTCGGTCTCCGTCGCTGTCAGCCGCGGTTTCGAGACGGCCGGGCTTCCTGCGCGCGCGGACGGGATGAAAGCAGACGCGCCCGCTCGCCCTGTGGGGAGGGGGGAGGCGGGGACCCATCCAGTTTGAGAAATGTCAACAGTTCCTTCTCGAGCAAGATTAATCAAAGCGGGATTAGCGAGCGACTCCTGGCTGCCCTGAAAGGCGGCCAGAATTACTGAGAGAGGCCACGCTCGGACCTCAGTGTCAGAACTGACGGATGGCGAAGGAAGAGGAGGTGCAGGAGGGGACTTAGAGATGGTTTGGAGCTGGCGGGAGGTGTCAGATCGCTCCCTTTGTGGAAGGGATGCCGGGGACCATGTCTCACAGTGTCATCTAACGGCAAAATGAATTTACAGGAATGGACTGACCTTGTGGAACAAGACACAGTTCCTTTCCAAAAAGCCCTTCAGGTTGTTTCCTCATCTCCCCCTTCAAATAACTCCCCCCCCCCCCCCCCCCCCCCCCCACACACATACACACACACCGCCACCCTGCCCCCTCCCCCAGTCCATACAATGAAAACACTGGAAATTAATTTCATTCAGTGCAACGCAACTGTACTCTATGCTACAGTCGGTCAGAAATCACTCAATAACTCAATAAAACCTCAGCTGCTGCTGTTCTTCGGAAGACATGCGGTGAGCTCAGCCGACTGTATTTGTAGCTCCTGAGGCCTGGGCTTAGAACAATGGGAGAAACTAGAGAGGATCTATTTTCCCATGTCTCTGTGCACCTTCAATACTGAACACTCCTAACACAAACCGTGAGCCTTTTGCAAACACTGTTCTGGTGACTACTTTGCTTATCGTGAGAAGATGCGCGCAGGGTGTGGAAGGTCAGGGCAGGGTCCCGTATTACTGCTCTGCCTGGTGCATGTCGTGGCCTCTATCCAAATTCTTCCAGTGTGTGATGTCCCATGGCTTATTATGAAACTGAGATGAGTATCACACAAGATATATATATCTTGAGGCAGTTGAGTTGAGATAGGGAAAATGATCTGGGCCTCTAACCTGGGCAAGAAAACTGCAGGTTAGAGTGCCAGGTGGGATGCTACAGTTATACAAAGACAATCAATCTCCATTTCTTCTGCAAATATTGTACTGTACGGAGAGAAAAACATAATAATGTAAGTAATGTAAAAATGTAAATGTAAATATACTGCGAATCACTCAGGATCGCAAAGTCTGTCAAGCAAGAAAATAAATAAATAAGTAAAATCAGCACAGTACAGAGCAGTATTTTGGGTCTTTTAAATATACTGTAAGATCCATAATGTTTGGAACATAGAGATATTTTTTCTTGATTTGGCTCTGTTATGAAATTACATATGATACATATATTACATATGATTAAAGTGCACACTCTCAGCTTTTATTTAAGGGCTAATTTAAATGTTTATACATGTTGGTTTCACCATTAAGGGGGAAGAGCAATCAGGTGGAAAATTCTGGAATTTTCTGTCATTCTCTGTGACACTTAATAAAACCGCGAAAACAATCCACCATTACAGTACAAAGAGACAGTGTTTCCCCCACCTCACATTTCACCATCTGAGCTCCAAGCCCCACTGGACCAGACAGGCAGACAGGAGAAACTTGAGCCGGCTGGTCACATCGTCTTCTACTCTACAGTAGTTCTGCAAATAAATACATTTCTGTACATCACCGATTTTACTGCTTACTTTATGCAGCTAGGCATGCAGTTGAGCACATTCTGAGAGCCATTCTGCAAACGCAGACAATCTCACAGTCACTGTGCATTAAAGAACTCATATGTGCACTTGGACATTAAGGCAGGTCCTTCAAAGCTAAATCTGTATTGTGTTTGTGTGGCAGCCTCTAACCAGACACTTCTTTGGGGAGAACACAGTACGAATCAGCTCCATTAAAAATGTCCCGTCACGGTTTGAATTGTTGAGCTGAGGAGTTTCTTTGATTGCATTTTCAATTGCAGGTGCTTTACTACTATATGTGCAAAAGAAATCTGTTTGCGTCCATTCATTACTTCAGGTCAAAAAAAGATTAATTTGGCCATGGAGGTGCAAGGTTGCAATACCATGCAGTACTCCATTGTGCCATTTAAGTGAATCTACACTCATGAAGAAAATTAATGATGGGCGACATATGTTCTTTTAACCTGTTAGTTAATGTAAGCAATTGGTGTTACACAAGATCCAGTAAGCATTCCTCTGTAATGCAGATATGATCTCTAAAATACCAGCATTGCAGATAACAGAATTGCAAGTGATAGAGGAGTGAACTAACTCTGTGAAGAAGATCCACAGAAATAAATGCATTTCATGGAAAGTATTCAGTCATTAAAGATAATGACAAGTGAATAGATCAATCAATCAAGTGCATGATCAATTTTTATTATTTTTTGGTTGAAAGGTACAGTACTACTAATCTCATAAAATAAAAACCAAATATTAAAGTAATTAGTGCTGGGATCAGTCCTAGATGTGGTCGGTTGTGTTTGTTGTTGCTTGTCATGGCCATATGCCCTCTCAGTATGGCTGGGCATTTGTTCCAGCAATGTTCCAGATGAACGTCTGTATCCATTCTGTCATTCTGTTTGTTTCTGGGACTGGATTTTCCTTTAGATATGTTTCCTTTTTGTGTGCTGTAATCTAATCTAAAGTTGTGTAAACAGAATTAATAAGCAGAAACAGTGTAAAAAATAGAAACAAAGAAACAGGTTACTACTTTCAGTGCTTCGTAAAAAACAAATTAAACGTGTTCAAAAATGTTTAATTGTTCGAAATAATGGATGTAAATTCAATCCTCTCTTATTCAAGAACAAATGTACGTATTTGTACAGGATAATTTTGGTCTTTTAGGGATTTATGGAAGCATTTAAAGAACATGAAGCGTTGATGGAAGTAGTGGAATTTGTCATAAAACATTCACTAAAGTCAAACCTGAGATGTAATTCGTCTTTTGAGTTTTTTTTGTTTTTTTTTTAGGAAAGCCCTCCAGTAACCTTTACAACGGTACGGAACGGTCTCTCCGGCTGCCGGGCTGCTTTGCATGCTGGGAGCATTTCTCAGAGAGCGCTGGAGGAAATGTCACCTCGCGAGTCAGCCGAGAGGGCGGTCGGCGGCGAGAGCGAGAGTTCTAAAGGTGGGGCTAGCACAGCGGGTTAGCGTGACCCCTGAGCTCTGCGGCTGGGGAGGGCGGGACCCTTTGGCCTCCGGCAGAGTTCAGGACTGGGGCTCTGTCACTCAGTGTGGCGCGTGAGAAAGCGCAGCTACATGAAAATGTTCCTGCTGAGAGTTTGGAAGGTTTTAGGCCGCTTTCATGTTTGTCTTCTTAGGATAGCATTCTTTCTCAGACGAAAAGCGAGTGTATTATGCAATATGCGAGCATGCTCGGAATCGCATAAATATATTGCAGGGATTTAAAGTCAAATTGCACAGCGTTGCGCAAAATGCCTTGTTTCCAAAAACTGGAATTCTCAGGAAAGGCCAAAAATGTGCATGTGTTTAATTTAATATTATGCTATAGTCTATAGTTATTGTTAACCATTTTTATTCCTTTTTGATCCATAAGACATTCTATTACACAGAGCTGCATAAACTTTCATATGCCAAAAAAAAGACAGAAAAGGACATATAGTGAGAAAATATAATAAAAATGGCCTTTTGATTCATTGAGTTTTTTTTCTCTTTTTTCTGAGCACAGCTCTACACTCAGGAGATGTTCATTATGTTCTGCGCAGGGGAACCCTGAGCTGCTCTGCTCTCTGCATGCTGTTAACAGGCTGTCCCAAGAGCCTGGGACCTGCCTTCGTAAGTGGTGGCAGGTACGAGCTGCATCTCTAAAGCAGCGGAACCGAACGCGGGCTGATGGCGGTAAATGGCGGCTGATGCCTTCTTGCCCCGGGCCTGCCCCTCTTCCCGTGTCAGAGCTTGTTAATGAGCCCTGGACACGGGCGCCAATCGATATGCGCGGAGTGTCCGAGGCCCCGTTTGCCCTCCTGTTCTCCGCCTTATTAAAATTCCCATGCCAAGTTTCCCCCTTAGAGCGAGAGCCCCCCCACCCCCACTCTACTCCACGAGCTGGCATCCTTCCTCCATTTAATGAAGAGTAGCCCTGGGGGTGGGAGTGGGGGGGTTATTGAGCAAGCTAATAATGGAAGAGAAGCGCAGTCTCTGAGCCAGCAGGTACCAGACCACAGGGAGAGAGGTGGCACCGTTTAAAAGCAGTGATGCCAGGAGTACAGAAACCGGCCTTTACATGCCACATCTCCAAGGCATGCATGCCACATAGACGGTTAGTAACACCTGAGCTTCTGTTGTGCTAATGAAGCTCTCCATGCTGTTCTCTTTCCACTAGGTCGCTCATTATGTCTATTTGTTTACTTTCAGTACATTGAAGGGAATGCTAGTATAGCCATTAAAATTCCTAGTGCATACACTAATATATTCTTCATGTTTTCTATGTAACACGTTCATAGAAAAGACCATAAAAGGAACCGCCAGAAGTTGCATATAGGAATGCATGAAATTTGCAGCTTTTCTGCTTGTTTGTTCGGCTCATGCAGTGATAAAGAATTGCTCATCTCATCATAATAAATTCCTGACTGTCAGATGAAATTAGGGCTTGATATTCACAGTAAATATGAAATGAAGAGAGAAAAAGAGAGATACTAGGCAAAATGAAATTTCAGAGTACATGTTAGAGTGTCATAAGTTAAATATAATCTCTCAGTTATTTGCATAATAAGTTGACATACTGTAAGCAACCTCATCATATGCAGATGATGAAAATGCCAAAGTATTTAAATCAGTCAATTTTGATCACCGTCAGATTATGAATCACTAGTATGAATTGATTCTGTCTTTGTACAGAAATGTTGTACTATTTATTATTGCCTCAACATAAGAATATTGAGGACTTACTATCTGTTACAATTTTTTTATTTTTTTATTTTTACTATATTACAGTTTAATGGTTTCCTATAGGAGCGTTTTTGTTGTGGGTTTTGTCTGCCAAGCAATGCTTCTAAACTAGATGTCTTCATTTTCGGGTGTCTCAGTTCAGCAGGTCTATGTCATAAAGGGAGCACTCGGTTCTACACCAGAGGAAACTTTTGTGGCGTGATCTGTGCGATTTATCATGGTCTGTGCGTGACACGGCTGCATCCAGTGTCCTTGGGCACTCCAAGAAGCAAGTCATGGAAGGAGTCCCGGCTCACGGCAGAGATTCCAGCTATAACAATGATTTATTTTACAACCTGAACTAATTGCCTCAGAAACTTTAGTTAACAGCCAATGTGCTGCAGCCCTGGGCGCCTTTTCCTGTTATGAAGAATAATGAGGGATAGAATTACTCTTGGCAGCTTTTCCAGGAGATTTGTGGAGAGTGCAGACCAGGGGCCAACTCTTGCTTACGTCTGTAAATAAAGAGCTATCTTCAGCGAGCCGGTTACTAAGTGGAGAGATTCTGCTCTTTTTCGGGAGGGGAGAGAACATAGCTGCAGGATGTGTTCATGTTTAGGGCCAGGTATCTGATTGGATCAGTAAATCCTTGGTTTTTACAGCACTGGAGGCTACGGTGGCACCATTGTATGCAAATCACACATGAGGCATTTGCATTTTTATACGAAGGATTCATTTAGATTTTGCATTTATCTGCCGGGTAATATTACCATTTTAGTTTTACTGTTATCGCAATGTGAACTCAAATTAACCCATCCTCCCCCGCATGTCTGGGCGGAAGACTTCCTCCCCACCCCCGACCAGTGACAAGTCCGTTCAAGCAGTCTGGCTAAACAATGATATGCTTGAACATGGGGGCTACTACCTGCTACCCGTCACTGCAGTCATGATGGGGCTTGAACCAGGAATTCTTTTTGTTTATTTGGCCCTTTGCCTTTGAGACAGCAAAGTCACGGTGTCGTCCTATTTCTGCGTTAAATTGGAGATCTTCCCAGTTCCCTTTAAAAATACATGGCTGTAATTGAACTCCAAATCATCTCCAGTCAACACAATTTTCAGTGAACCTTATCATAGTGGATTTGCAGGAATTCTTCTCTTTGAGACGCAGTCCAAGCTTGCAGCCTGTATTTCCTATGCTGCTTGTCTTTGTGTATGCAGACGCATACACAGCCTCATAGATACCATTTGGACATTTTACCGCACATTCTGATGACTCTGGTGATCTGGCTCGAGGAGGATGGGACATGCGTGCGCTAGCTCTGGACGCAGACCCTAAGATGTCACCGCATCACAGAAGAGGTCTTCAAACGCTGGCAAGGCAGAGATGGTCTTAAGCCTCAGTAATGCGTTACTCGGATGGCTACCCTGCCCTTTTAGTGACCTAGAAAAGCTGGCTGTGTAGTGCGGTCTCCATTGCACGGCACGGGTTTGTTTGTCTCTCCGTGCTCGCATGTGTGGGCGTTTGTTTGGAAGCTGAGCAGCGGAGTGAGGCATTTGTTTTCCTGTATGTACCAGGTTTGCATTACACCACATCATATTTTCCAGAGTGTGACTCATACGCAGCACTGCCATGAAACAGTGCAGAGTGTAGTTGGGTAACTAAAGAGATGTTCTCAGATGTTAGTTGTATTCTTTTGAAAAATGTATCCATACATATTATAGATTGAACTAGCGCTCCGCGACGACATTTGATTCTAAACAATTGTTGGGACTAAAGTTTCATACTGTAGCCTCAAGAGCCTCGTATTCAGACATACGATGGCAGATAATTGTTGCATCACCATTCTGTGCACTTGATTGCTGCCATGTTTGTTAATTCCATGACTGAGGTTAACTCTTTTTTTCCCCATGGGAGCTGTATCCTGCATATATAAAGGATTGTGTGTGTGTGTGTGTGTGTGTGTCTGTGGTTGTGGGGTGGGGGGGGGGGTTAGTGGTATTGATCCTGTCCTTATGAAAGGGTAGTTAACTTTTATCAATTAATCATTAAAATTATTAATTCGTTAATTAATTTTTTAATTAATTATTTCATTCATTCATTCAGGGTGTTATATACATTATATATACAAGTACATATACATGTTTCTGGCAACCTGCAAGCTCTGCAATGGCAGGAGAGCATGCAGGGTTTCATGGTTTCAACCAAGAAAATACATTTCATTCCAAAGCAGCTTGAACAGGATAGTATGCCTCTAGAGGTTGTAGAGTTGTGCATATATTACTAATTCTTCTTCAAAGAATTGGCAATCAGTTTGCATTTTCTTATGGCCATGCAACTAGTGATCAAGAAAACTTTGGTGTGGCTTCCTGTGTTAACATTACCACATAGGTACTCGGGAGTAAAGATCTTGTATTGCTTGTGAACTGAGAAGAAATAACAACACAAATTCATACGTACTGTACAGTCTCTAGAGGCATAACTTCACTGTGCAAGTTGCCTTGAGTTACATAAAGTGTATTTTCTTGGTTTAGACCGCAAACCTCTGAATGACCCTGTACCAGCTATTATAATGCCAACAGACCATCAGAAACTTCTGTAAGCATCTAATATATCCTTCATCACACACAAAAACTGTACAGGCTAAATGAAACATACACTAAACATAAATAATGACAATAAACTACTGCAGGACTTGACACTACTGTAGGACTTCCACACAAATACCAACTTTTCCGAAGCCACCAAGTTGAAGGCAGTTTCCTGGTGACAGTTAATCACGTCTGTTTCACATGCTATCACATAAAAATCGCATGACTAAAAACATTTGCTTCCCCCGTGAAATGTCTGAAGCAATGCGAGTTGGGCTGTGAGCACTGCTGGGCTCGGAGTGGAGGCAGTATGTGGCTCCCAGCTGGAGTGTGAGAGAGCGGATCATATTAACATTACTGTTTCACTTGGGCTTCCATGCACCGAGTGGCCCGCGTTACAGCCTTCTCCAGCCCCCCAGAACAGATTGTGTTGGATCAGTGTTCCGTGCTCGGTGAGGAGTTTCAGTGCGTCGTTCCACGGTGAACATTAACCCACACGGCTGGGCTCCTCAGTGGAGTATCCAGTTGGGGAGCCTGGTCTAGCCTAAGTGACATTCCCTGCAGTTCTGATAGAATTACTGTAGTTCTGACAGATAGAGACAGTACTGACAGTTCTGACAATATTGGCCTTAGACGCTCCCAGTGAGGTAGGGTTTAAGTCAGCTAAATATTTCCTGCCTTACATAGCACCGCGTCTGGTTGATTTGATGATTTCATTGAATAAACTGTACTGTATTCACAGACCTTAGGCCTAAGAGCTGTCGTAGCTACCATTAAGCAGTCAGGATTTTAAAATTTTGAAAAAAAAAAAAATGTATGATTCAAGTTGGATTGATCCAACAGAACCTGTTATGACTATGCTTTATTGTAATAAAGCATCATTCAGTGAGCATACAATCCTTACCTTTAATTGGGTAAAGACTTGATAGTGAACCTTGATGTGACTCAGTCAGGATACCTCAATCAGGATGTATGATCATAGGAGCATGGCAATGGAGACTGGTTTGGACTGCTGCAGTTCCTGCTCCTAATGTGGTACTAATGAAAGTCACATTGGGCTGTTCTGTTCAGCTGAGATTTTTTGTTTAATAGCTGTGAAGAAGGTTAATGTGCTGTTTCATGGGGATGTTCTGTGCTACCACCCATAAATGCAGGGCCTCTCTGCTTCCCTTCATACCATTTTCCTCTTTATTTCCTCATTTTTTCAGTTCTTATAGTTGCAGATGGAAAAACACAATGCAAAATGCAATACATGTAGGTACCAGGAATCCATGGTTTTATTTTATTTTTTACACATTATAAAACAGCTATCAATACTTTTATAGTGTATAATAGAGTTATATAGAGTATAATAATGTATTAGATTATGTATTACATACTAAGTGCTATATACTTTGTGCTAAGTATGACACATACTTGAAGAGGTTACTACATGGGGAAGACTGAGGGTATATGGTAATGTATGGCAATTAACATCCCCATGTAAACAGGAACTGAGATCCCAGAGAACCCCATCCACCACAGTTCGGTGGAAATGGCATCATATCCGTACATATAATATATTCTTGTAGTCTGTAAAGGAAAATAACTGCCTATGAGGAAAATTTCACCCAGGTTTTTTTTCCCCCTCATAGACAGTTAATTTCCTCTGGCAGTCAAGTTTCCAATGTAGTGTTTATAAATAGTCAGCAGTTCTCACGTCTTAAAATAGACTGTGATGAAGTCACAGCAACAGTACTGCAGTGTGCTCTTCACTTTCACAAGTGTAGCACTCACCTTGGGTGTGAAGAGCACAGTTTCACTGAGGAGAGCCATCATCTCTTACGTATGACACGGATGCCTGCTGTGATCCTGAAGTCTCAGCATTGCCATTTTCACTATATCACCTGGAAAAAAAAAACCTTTGCATCGACAATCTACCATCCGTCATAAAGGTCGTGCGACTAGCCTTTCCGCACATTTTCAGTTAACCCCTTTCATAAAGAGGTGTTTAATACTTCACTATCTTTGTTTAATCCTGTTTATTGTAGAGATATACACTGTGAGGACATAGCAGCGCATCTGACCCACCTTGTACTTTGATGTGTTTGGATTTCTGTACAGAATGTAAACCATTAAGCTGCTTCACCATTTATTTCACTCCCACACAGCTTTGTTATCTGTAGGAGCCTGCTGTAAAAGGGCCCTGTCAAGGTTTCACTGTGTAGTGTTTGGGAAGCCGAAGAAAGCTGCAACTCTCAGAACAGCATCGGTGCCATTTTATACTGTCTCCAATTGTTGGAACTGCTCTATTGGGTACCAGGTATGAAACAAAACTCTGGACAAGTGAGTAATTAGTTTGAATCTATTGTGGGGTGCAGGTTGAAACTAGGTTGGGCAAGGCAATAACACTTTATAATAAAGTCCTTATATATGCTTCATAAAGGATTAATAGCTAAATTATAAATGGTTGAAAACACAAGCCTCCTCCAACATGGAAAAAATGTTCATATATTTGACATTAAAGATAAGGAGTGGTTTGCCAGTTTTACAGAATGCAACGCTGTTACTCCAGCCAAGATTCAAACCGGGGCCTTTCTGGTTGCACGTCAAGTACCGGAAATCTAGGCCACACTGGAGGCTAGTTGGCGAGTATGAAAGCATTCTTGTGCGTGTGAACATGAGCTGTGTAGATAAAAATCCTCAAAGAGAACTAAACATCTGAGAGCGAGGAGGACTTCTGATCGCGGCGATGCAGAGTTAAAACCAGAGAGAGAAAAAAGAAAAAGACTGGAAAAATAGGCGTGCTTGTAAACTCCAAAGCTTTGATGTACTGTGTGTGCCACACACTATTCTCTGGGCGAGTGCGAGCTGCATGAGTAATCCCTCACACCCCTGCTGCTGGCTCTGTACCTCGCTGACACGCCGGACCATCCTTAAAGAGCGGGGAACGTGCGGAAAATGTGAAGCCGGTCTGCGGCCAGCGTCTCCGGCGCGCGACGAGAGCGGCCGTATTTACGGGCACGTCTGCGTGTTGTATTGGTGGGAAAATGGAGTTCCTTAGCACGCTAAAATTATTGCTTCACCTAAACTGCAAATGCAGTACATTGGTGTTTGTGAAACTGGCGTTAAAATGGAAAGAGATTTCTAGATCTGTTGAGGGCAAGATGAGGTAAACAGAAGATCACGCAGTCTGTGACCGAGTTTGTTTCTCTACAATTAACAAACATCTGGCTTACAAAAAGGTTAATATATTTTTTGAGGTTTTCTTTTGAAGCAGGGTGGCCCTAGCAATGAAAACGAAAAAAAGCACAGAACAGAAACAAAATGTTCTTTTTGCGTAAATGTTTTGCACAGCTAGAGGCTAAAACACCTAGTTGCACTGACTTTCGTTCTGCTGTTTGTTCTCATGCTTATTCATGTCTAATTATGCAGTTGTTCAAATAGCTGTTATCTTTTGCAGTCACATCTCAGTTTGGTGCTCTGTTGCAATTCCGGTGCAATGACGTGCATTTCTAAACGAACATTAATTCAAAAGAAAGAAACCTTCGGCTCTTGTTTCATCTTAGTCCACTGTACCTTTTTGGAGAACAGCAATTACTTCAGCTGCGCACGCTTATAAGTTACAACCATAGATAGCAATTTGATCAACTATACATATAAACAAACAAACAAACAAACAAATAAATAAATAAATAAATATACTATTTGAAAATAAACACTTTTTTATATAGTCGCCAGGGATGTGCAGGTGTTTTAAGTTGCCCCCACATCAAGCACTGTTCAGTGCCAGAGTGGCTGCTATGCTCCACTGATGTGAAGGGGAGCCAGACTCCACAGCACAACAGGAATGTTCCGGTTTTTTCCTCCCCCCACTCTGCCCCTTTCACAGCTCACAATCACCTCTGTTACTCACATACAGAACACTCACAGAATCTCCCCTACTTGTAGCTCACATAGAATCTCCAGTATTTCTAATTCACACAGGCTGCGCCCCAAATGACTCACTTTACTCATTCACTATTACCTATATAGTGTGCTACAATTTTGTTTCTCAGATGGAACACACTACAAAATGGCAAATTAGTGCACTATATAGGGAATAGGGAGTGATTTGGGATGCAGCCACAGAATCCTCCCAACCCCAACATTACACAGAATTTTCCTACCCCAAGCTCACATAGAATCCTGCCTACACCTGCAGTACACAGAACCATTATTACTCTGTGATCATGATGAATCCTCCATACCCCAGCTAACATCCAATTTCCCCGACTCCCAGCTCGCATCTCCTACTTATTGCTCATGCAGTTCATGTACCAGGTAACTGTTGGTCATGAGGAAATGTGTCCATTCCATTAATTAAATTTAAAATCCATGTTAAAATGCTTTCAATCATTGCTAGCACCATCCTTTGTGTGTGTTATTGCTTGCTAGGATGATGTGCCATGGCTCCATGCCTGCTAAAGCATGAATGCGGCAGTGCATGGGGTACAATGCTGGCAGCTCTTAGAGTTTCTGGGTTTCAGCCCTGTCACCGTGACAAAGTTAATATTACAGCAAGCCCACGTTATTGTGAATAATTGGCATGGCTACCTTATCAGTGTTTTTCTGTCGCTATCAAATCAGGCATATTGTGCTTTAGCAAGATAGCTGTCAAAACCACAGTTTAGTAAAATGGGCCAATACAAATTATGAATACAAAGGGAGCAGATTATTAAATTAAGAAGATTTATTGTACGAGCATCCCTCCCCTTTGTGAACCAAGTGCCTGTCAAGGATAATGAAATGCAAGACAAAAGCAATCAGGGCTCAGTGAAGTTTCAATGTTCTATTATTTTCTGAAATGTTGTTTGACACTGTATTCACCAGAACACTAAAATGTGAAGTTTAAAAATAAAGCAGTAGTTTCATAAAAAGAATACGCTATGAAAGCCCTCAAAAACAGTTTAATCAAATTGACAAAGAGCAGTTTTCTCTGCTGATTTTATCAAAAGGTTTTTAGTAGCTTCAGACGATTCCAAGGATGAATCTCCCAGTACTTTCAGTGTCTTAATCCACCACAGTTTTTTCGTTACTGTCAACATCAGTTCCAACTTTGAGTCATCCCTCTTCCAGTAATGCCACATGTAAAATAAACTGGCAGAACCATTTCTGGAATTCCTCACTCTGGCAATAAATCTTAATTTGAGGGGAAAAACACGATACTAGCAAAAAGATAGCAGCGGAAAATGATGGAAGGTGGCTGTAAGAATAGAATTTTATCAAAAAATACTATTTTGGACTGCTCTTTCCATCCTTGATCAATCACTATGTTTTTCTTTCACCCTACTCTTCCATTTCTTCCTCCAGTCTCCATGGAAATTTTCATGACAAAAAACAGAAATTCATGTTGCAGGAGTTAGCAGGAAATGTCTAACTAGGAGTAATAGAAGTACTAGGAGATAGCAGGAGAGTACTAGGTGTTGGGAGGCGAATGATGAAAGGATGTCAGCAATGTGGAAAGATGCAGGTGTGCTCAGAATGTAGCTAACATTTTCAGAAGGGCAATATGTGGAAAGATATCATGGGTGATCAGAAGATAAAGTAGATAAATATGCAGATAATATGCAGTGAGATACCAGGTGTGACTTATTGTTCAATGGGTTTGGCACCTGGACATGTGGATGAGTAGCAGGGTTTGCTGAGAAACGTCATTGCTGATCAAAAGGATAGAATGAGACAGCTGGAGTCCATTGTAACTCTAGCCCATCTGTGAGTGTGAGCTGTCCCTAGGACACTACAGTACGTGTCTTTGGAGTTTGACGGGTTTTGACAGATGCTGGGGCGACGCAGACAGTGCTACGTCATCCCAAAATCACGTCTCCATATGCGTTCTCACAGATGACAAGGCACTGCCGTGCAAACAGACACAATCACTGAGAAAGGTCAGTACCCACTTTCCTTTATGAATCACATGCTTTTCAACTGTAATCTCATGACGATTTTCATTTACATTTAAAACATTTTTTTTAAATTAGGCACAGCCATGGAAAGTTCTTTCCTTTGCAAATACAAAGTGTTGGCAGCTTTCTTCAAAACCAGGCCACATGTGATTGGGGTAAAATTTGGTTATGTTTAAATTGCCCCACTGGAATTTTTATGATGCAAAATCTGTCCAACCAGCTCATCTCTTCTGTGTTCTCATAGACTAAATATAGTGGTTGTTTTGATGTGCCATGCACACAGAAATTTTCAATGGTGTGGCCAGGATGGGACTAGTAGTCACTTTAGGGTGGCACAGAAATATGAACATAAAAATGTGTCCAATTAGAAAAAATGGGCTATTTTAGGTGCCTACTGCACATAACTACAATATTTGATTGAACCAGGTAGTACCACCCATTCATTCAAATATATGTCAATATATGTAAACACACCCTTACAACCCAGTTAACCACTTCAGGCAGTATATACTGTATCTGACTAACAGTTTTTTTTTCTCTCATCCCGAAGATACAGTGATTTTATTTAATGAAATTCTGTCCTCAGACTAGATGGTTATGTCTTTACATGCACGATTAAGCAATGTAATCATTTATACCGTTTCTTGTAATGTATTAAATTCCATTCATCACCCTGCGCTAATCCCACAAACCTGATTCTGACCACCCGCTCCCGCCGACGTCACAGTAAACATGTCCCGCAAACGCAACAATTGTGTTGGGTCCCGTGGGATCCCAATCCCGCTGCAGGGCTCTACCTGGAGGTCCACTTTGGCCAGTGCTCACTGAGGGCTCCTCTCTCTCAGTCTCTGAGTCTGTCTGTTGTCCTCTCTTTGCATCGTTTTCTCTGTGTTGCTCTGTCACACTCTCCCAGTCCAGAACACTCTCCTCTGCAGCCCTCCTCTTGCTTCCGTTGGCTTCTTTTTGCTGGTCACCTTGAAGTATGCTGTGCCTGTGTCTGCCATCTTTATCTTCATTGTATGTACGATTTCCCTGACGTACACCAGTGCAAATGTCTAAATATACCAACCCTACCATCACTATAATCTGTCCTAGCAAAGTTAGTTAATTAAGCACGTGTTAAAATTGCCTGCTCAAGTTATCTAGCCATGATACTTGCCTCTGTAGTAAAAAACTAGGTAGCTAGCTATAAGTCATAACTATAGCTGCTGTAACTATCAAACTGAAATCATATGCCAACTGTTGGTGAATGTAGTTAGTGAAAAAAAGCTAGCTAGCTTGTATTAGTCATTTTCTTCTCGCATGGCTTGCTCGGGGCTTTTTTAGATAAATCCCAAAAATAACAGTTATGTGAACAAACACCCTCTAGCTTTGCTGAATTAATATATTCATAGACGTGGTGTTTTGCACATTGCCAGCTATAATATAGCGTTGTTTGGGATGTCAGTCAGCAGTACTAGTAGCATCCGTTTCCACTTAAATGCAACATTAGCTAGCCAGCTACTTACAGAAAAGCTAGCAGGTTAGCTAGAAAGATTAAATTACAATCATAAATTGTGGTTAGCTTGGCTAACTAAATAAATATTTTGTTTGACAAGCAAGCTACCAAGCTGTCTAGCTAGGTAAGTACAACTAGACAAGAGAACTGTGCTAATATTTGCAGCTAAATATTTTTTCAGAGCAATACAAATACGAACTTCATCAAATTCATCGTTGAAAAACAATGGTTGACTGCAGACAGAAACAGCTAATATAATTCATTTGGATTTATCTACTTGCTTTGGCTTGAAATCCTGTGTGGTGCATGAAAGATTTCATCAATATTACCTTTTTTATTCAAATAAAAACATACACTGTGCTTTATATTATTGGCTATGTATACAATATGTAGTAATAAAATAAGATCTTGTCACCTAAATGCAATATTGGCTAATTTTAATTATTTTCAGGTAACAATAATGTGACAGCATTGCCGATAACATTATTGACGTTAACAGAAATCATTTCAAAATAAATTGTAAAATCAAACCAATACTGACACTGAAGCCGTGGATTCATCGTAGCTTTGCGGGGTGGGAAAACTCAATGTATTGACTCTGATGCATCGGTTCTGTGCAGGTGTAGGACCGCTGCATGTTACTGTGACCAGTAGGGGGCAATGCAAAGCAGGTAGTAACCGACGTGACATAACGAAAAATCAGACGAAGAAGAATTGGGCTTTTGGAAAAGGCGGGCAAGTCTGTGGCGCGGGTAGAAGAAAACCAAGTCTACAGAGAGACGACTTTTAAGAGGAAATATGGAAAAAAGTGAGTAGCAGTAACTCAATGAAGTCCATGCTTGCCCCGCACTGTAGCTCCACTGGCAGACGTGAGTTTGTCAGCTCGTTGTTGTTGTTTGTGCCTACTTTCCCCGAGCGCTAACTAACTTAGCGTCAGTAATGAAAAGAACAAACTTTTCCACACCAGTGTCCTTTCACTGTCGGTGTAACACAGGTAACTTCATGGCTCGGAAGGCTCAATCCGCTCCCCGTAGTTGACACAGCCTCGTGCTTGTTTATGTAATGGTCCCTGGGGAGTACTTCGTTCTGTGTGAAGAAATTTTAGAATTTAAAAGAACTGTCCAAAATAACATAATTTGGTCTGGCTAAATTCATAGTTTTGAATGGATTTCACTGGGGAAATTAGCTTTACGGCACCAGAGGTGAAATTCATTGGATAAACACAGCTTCACAGAATGCCAGTCCCTTCTCAATGGCTGTGTTCCACAGTTTATACTTGTCATCTGTGTTCTCATGTTCTTGTAAGAACACACCTCCAGGAATAAACTTATCAAGTGTAAGTATGCTTAAATCCATTCAATTTGAAACATACTTGTGCTTTGACATCACTACAGGCCTCTAACTTTAGCAGGAACACATCGACACTACAAACATCAATAAATAAACCATTCTTACACTTGTAAGTATATCATCAATTGTTTTTTTTTTCATTTGCTGTCTTAGCTAAACTAATATTATAACCCTTGTTATCTAGTCAATTAACTTCAGATAGCTCTTTATCACTACATTGCAAGCAACAAAACACTAACAGGACATTCAAGGGTGCAAGCAATGATGGACTATTGTTATTCAGATTTGTTCAGATCCAAGACGGATTATCACACAATGGTGTCTCCGCTCACCTACTCCCAGACTTAGCTGAATTAATGATCCCATTAATCACTTTGATTGTAAATGAGGCCTGACAGTCAATCATGGGTTCTCTGAAGAGAATATGAAGGACGGTCTCGGTGCCTTGATTAATATTTTTTGCTGCTGTTTTCATATTTTGGCATGGACAATGTTCAGCATTAACCTCTACTATGGGTCTGTGTCTGCACACAGCTCTGTGCGTTCCTGAAATATCGATTTTACCTGTAAATTTCAATGAACAAATTCTGTGTCACATGGATATTGATGTGTGTCCCTAGGGGTGGCAGAACAGTCTGTGTCTGCGCTGTTGCATTAGTTTTTTTCCTGGCACACATTATCCATAATGGCTTACACTGCCTACTTTCAACATATTATTAGGCTTTCTCAGTTTACAGCGGGATGCGCTGATCTTTAAAGGCTTTGTCACCTTCTTGGAAGTCAAAGAGTAACACTATCTTTAAACAACCAGCCGTAACTGTGCGTGGCAGACATCGCTGAAAACCGCCTTATGTGTCACATGACTTTATCTGTCATCCAGTTTGTACGAGGTGGTCCAAAGTATCGGGCATCCTCAAATTGTGCAAACAAAGCAGGGACCTTAAAGCAGTGCGGTGTTTCGACATCCATGCCCGAGGAGGACATTTTGGGCATGAACAGGCTCTCTGTGGGGTGTTCTCTGTCCTTGCCTGTGACATTAGCAGGTTGTGTGCATAGCGTTTTGGGTGTCAGCCCAGCATTAGCAGGTACAGTACATAGTGTTCTGGGCCAGGTCTCAGATGGCCTGCATGTGTCAGAACTAGAGGGAGAGAGGATGGCACTTGCACCAGCATGAATTGAGGCACATTTTCTCTGTACTGGTGCGTGCGTGCGAGCGAGTGTGCATGCGAGTGCTTGTGTTTGAGTATTTGTGGAGGTGGAGGGGTTTATTTAAGAATTTAAAAATGAAAGGTCCTGTGTTTATGTTTAAGTACAAAAATGTATTAAATTTTTTTTAATTATTACAAACTTACTCATGAAATTATAATTTCACGAGTAACCAGTTTTAAGCAACAACACTTTACATGTGGAAATACATTCCACATGCTGTGTGTAAATGGAGTTTTGGCTAATGGCCAGATGAATTCAGCCATTCGTTTACCTTTCCCCTGACAGATGTGTGTTATTTTTCAGACGCTTTGTTGCTGATGCCCATTGCATTGGAGCAAGTAAAATACTCATTATCCATGAAAGAGTCTGTAGCCCAACAATATTTACTTTTCCCTAATAATCTATCAGCCTGTAATAAGGGGCGGGGCTTCAGAATTTCCTCTTCCCACTGGTGCTGATTAATTATCCAAGGCATGGTCGTCGAGCGCTCATTCAGGAATTTCAGCCAGAAATGACATTTGTGTGTGTTCTTTTCCTATTTGTTCGAATGGGCTAGGAATTGAGCTCTTTCCGTTTTCCATCCTGTCAAACACACACCAGCCCAGCAGGAGGCGGTGTGCTTAAACATCACATTTTGTTATTTATTTATTTGTTCCAACACACCCCCTCGAAGCGGAGATGAAGTCCTCCGTGAGATGCAGGGGGGGAGAGAAATCCCACCGTAATTACCGCGCCTCTGTGATTCATGTCTTGTCCGTGCTCTGGTCAAACTCCTGCCCCTAAAAGATTTATCTGCGCATAAACATGTGCCCGGCCAATGCAAATATTTGGAGAGGACAGATAGCAGAGGGAGAGATGTGTGCGTCTGCAGCCTCCGCAGAGGCCCCAGCCCTTTCGTGCTGCCTCTGAAGAGCGGGATTCCTGGGGGCGGAGAGCGCTCGTCAGATCGCCCGGCTCCCAACCCGCGAATCACGCTCTCTCGCTCGTCTCGCATTTCGGCTTGATGAGGAAATGAAAACATGCCCTTATCAAGCTGAAATAAATTGCCGTATTGTAAAAAAAAAAAAAAAAAGTAATAACATTCTTCCTTACGTGTTTTGCTCAGGTTGAAACCGAACCACAAGGTTGAATTTCAACTTCAAAGGGTTCGGCAGTCATCATGACACTGCGCTTGAGATTAGATGGAAGCAGAAACCCATTTAATCGCAGTAGTTCGAGCAGCTTGCTCCAAGTTGACATTTCACTCCGAACGGGGACATTACTCTTAGCCTGTTTGTACGAGTAAGTTGAGATGCAAGTGCGTTGCATATACAGTTTGGAAATTGCAATATCGCGTCTGATGAGAGCTTGCCGTGAAGAAAATTGCTTGCAAATACTGTAGTGTTTGACTTTTGATACCAGCGGCATGCCTGTTGCCACCCACAATTCTGTGTGCCAACTTAGCCACATTCTTTCCGCTGCAGTTAGCTGTAGTAGCCAAGGGCTCTCTGCCCTGCATAATTGAGTCCTTCCAGCTGTCACGTCACCCCTAGGCCACAGCCCCCCCACCACCACCACAAGTTGAGTTGCTCTGGTTACGGCAGACCCCAGTCTCCGGCTTTAATTATAGAGGAGCTGCAGAACTATTGGCCTGCCATTTAGCTCCCAGAATCTGTGAGCTTAACACTGAAAGACAGATGGCAGTGTGGTGTAGAGGGTAGGAGCTTTCATAGGTGGCCACTGAGAAGCACGCTTGAATGCTAGATGTGTCCTTCACTGTTGTGAATTTAAATTCTAATAGGCCTGAAGAGCACCACGAGGACAAGACATCATTTGAAAGGAGACAAAGTGTGTAAAATATTTGGACCTGACTGATTAGC